>NW_026089623.1:20030393-20062888 GCF_024586455.1 Bactrocera neohumeralis
TTTTTTTTGTTTTAAAAAAAATTCTTAAAAAAAATTAAAATTTATTGGTTTATAAAAAAGAAAAATTTTTTGGGGAAAATCTTTTAAAAAATATATTCCCGCTTAAAATTTTTAAATTTCCAACCGTACACTTCGCCCTTTTTTTTCCCGTTTGATTGTATCCCTTAATATACCCCTGATATTTATTATATTTATGATGGCTCGCGAGGAACAAAAAAGTAACGTTACAAACTTGGGTTAATCATTTCTATTGTTCTTGACTAACACTTATAATACAAGGTGGTCGACCGGAAAGTGCATAAAAGCTCCATTTTTCAGGTAGAGGGGGTTCAAGTAAGGGTGGTGATTAGATATTTCTTTGTATATTTAAAAATTTTTATGAATTCTTATTTTATATTGAAAGAATCTATTTTTTTCTTCTATGCAAGATTTACCAATATTGTGAAATATAAACGAATATAACCAAATCGTATTCTCCGCCATTAGATTCGGTGACAATTTTTAAAGCTCACATCGACATGACAGTCAAAGTTAAAAAAGGAGTTTCTGCGGTTGCTTCTCGGAGGCATTTTGAGAAAACTTAGTATCTGAATTTTTATACTCTCTGCTAATGTTGCTAAGGGGAAGTATTATGGTTTTGTTCACATAACAGTTGTTTGTAAGTCCTAAAACTAAAAGAGTCAGGTATAGGGTTGTATATACCAAAGTGATCAGGGTGACGAGTAGAGTTGCAAATGAGATATCATGATGAAACTTGGTACACGTATTCCTTGGCCCCATAAGAAGGTTAAGTTCGAAGATTGGCAACATCGGCCTACTGCCATACAAAAAATGGCGGAAAGCAAGAAAATATAAAGTGTCATCCCTTCTCGCCCATAAATAAAGATGTTAAAGTGAAATTTGGCACAAAAGGATCGCATTGGAGGAGGGCATATTCGGACCTACTAAAGTTTTTGTACATATCTAAAGGAAACTACTAGCTATGTCAGCCAAGCTCTATAGAGTGCGTTCCTTTTAGGCATCTCCATGCCTCCCAGTTTCAAAAATGGAGAAATCGGATAATAGCCACGCCACACACCCCCCTTACAAGAGCTATATTGAAAAATCACTAAAGTTACGTTAACCGACTAACAAAACGTCAAGCATTTTTTACGGAAGAAATGGCAGAAAGGAAGCTGCTGGGCTTTTTAAGTGAAAATGGGAGTGGCGTCGCCCTTATGGACCAAAACCATATCTCAGAACTACTAGACCGATTTCAATGAAATTCGGTATATAATATTTTTCTTAACACCCTGATGACATGTACAAAATATAGGTGAAATCGGTTTACAACCACGCCTTCTTCCAATATAACGCAATTTTGAATTCCATCTGATGCCTTTCCTGTATAATATATACATAAGGAACCAATGATGATAGCGGAATAAAACTTTACAAAAATACGGTATTTGAAAAATATGTAAATGACGATAATGAAATCTCGATTATCACTTTATCATGCGAAAGTATAAAATGTTCGGTGACACCGAACTTAGCTCTTCTTACTTGTTTTTACTAAAAAAATTTTTATTATAAGTATTAATTTTTTTATTACCTAAAAGTCACATGTTTTGCATTATTTGACATTATTTCTTCTAGTGCGCGGTTATACTTATATACATATGTAAGTATATCTATATAAAGTATACTTTCTTTAAGGATATACATATGTATGTATATTTCAGTACTAGGAGCGACCCGCCCCGGCTTCGCACGGATGCAATGCTGATGCTAAAGACATTACAGAAAAACTGTGAACATTGCAGTGGATGTTGTTACATACACATAGCGGCTTCGCACGGGCACTCAACATGACATTTACACAAATATTCACAATTTTTTGCGTCGAATTAAAAAAATAATTTAATTCTTATATATTATTTAAGATTTTTGTACTTTTTCATTGTTTTATTTTTTTGTTTTTGTTTTGTATTTTTATTAGTGTTTTTATATTTTTACATTTTATTTTTTTTGTTTAATACGTTTCTTTTGTTTGTTTTTCTCAATATCAGGTTTTTTTGTTTTATATTTTTATTGCAAAGGTCATAATCCCAAAAGAAAAAACCTTTTATTGTGTTAGCGCTTCCCTATAAACTATATTTGATGTTGTTTTATTCTGTGGCAACAAAATAAATTGATTTTCAGGGGCTCCGACCCGCGATAGTCACACATACATTTGACCGTGATTAAAACATTTCTTTCGCAGGTCGATGCCTACTAATTCGAAGGTTTGACCTTG
Organism: Bactrocera neohumeralis; assembly: GCF_024586455.1. Taxonomy (NCBI): domain Eukaryota; kingdom Metazoa; phylum Arthropoda; class Insecta; order Diptera; family Tephritidae; genus Bactrocera; species Bactrocera neohumeralis. The sequence goes on from NW_026089623.1 coordinate 20,032,672, forward strand.
GGACTTGTTAATCGTTAATGCGAAAGATGTTTTTACCGGAAATTGAAGCCGTTTAAATGGGATTGGCAGATCGGTCAGGATCATCAGTATCCTCGGTATATGACCCAGTTGACCGGCTGCTGGGCCAACAATAATAGTTGCTTTACAATTAAATTGTCCTTTAACTCTTAATAAGCAGCCTCGTCCCGTACATGTTCGGAGGGCTTAAATTTCTTAAAGTATTATTGGGATTCGATTTTTAGCGACAACTCATGTGGTGGCAGTCCAGAAGGGTTCAACGAATTTAAAAATTCCTGTGGATAATGGACTGCGTCTTCGATATTAGTCACATTGTCGATTGATTTGTATGTTTTAATTTGGTCGGGGACTTTTTGAACTATTAGATTGTTTATTTCATTAACAGTATCATTCTTAGGAGACACTATAGCCCTAGGACATAGCCAATGAAAGTCCTTTTGGTGCAAATTCTCGATATCAGGGTATATAGCATCTATTAAGTTTTCCAAATTATGGAGTATTTGACCTAGGGACTCATCCAGAAAAGAATGTCCCAATGATCGCTTAAATTTGGAGTGGGAAAAATTCCTTCTCCAAGTTTTAGCAATTGTTGTTGAAATCGCTATCAGTGATTCCATGAACATGAGCTCTCATATTCGTTCGTAATTTCAATGTTTCAATTGAAGCCCAAAGGGTGACGATTTCAAGCATGCCTTGATGATATCTGCTCATACCTCTGTTAATAACAGGGAGAGTTTGTCGAAAATCTCCCGCAAAAACAAAAGTAATCCGCCCCATGACTGCAGAGAGTTCGCTTAGATCCTGTGGGTTCTGTTCACAGCCTCTATATGTGCTCTATGGCTCATCGTGCATTCGTCCCACATAATCAATGAGGCGTCTTGTAGTAATTTACCAACAGGCCCATTTTTGCGGATAGAACATGTAGATTGTTGCTCAAGATTTACGGAAAGCGGAAGTTTAAAAGTAGAATGAGCAGTTTTTCCATCCGTCAAGAGAGTTGCAGCAATTCCTGAGGAAGCAACTGCTATTGCTATCTTCCCCGATTCTCTTATCTTAGCAAGTATCAAATTAGCAAGAAACGTCTTTCCTTTTCCACCTGGTGCATCCAAAAAGAAAACTTTTTCTTTGTCATTAATGACGCTATCGACTATAGTTTCAAAAGCATCTCTTTGATCTGGGACTAATTTTGGTAGGTTTTCATTAACAAAAGCGGTCAAATTATGTGTATCATAGCGATTAGTCATTGTCTCTGCTCCATTATTTTCTGTACGAACTGAACATGGTAATCCAAATTCCCTTAGGCTTTTGTCATTTAATTGCATCAGTTTATTTTCTATTTGTATCAGACCTTGGTTGTAAATTTCCGCATTGTATGGTAAGGTGAAGTTTAGATTTTGCTGTCTGATTCTGTGTCTAATATCTTCACATAAATTGTCTTTGAAAATGTCCCATAATTTTAATGGTTCCGATGGCTGACAAAATAAAAGTATGACTACAAACAATTCTCTCAGTTGTTGTGAACATTGAGAAAGCAGAGCTTCTCTCAGAGTATTTTCCCAATGGTCATCGTTTTCTAGCAAACCTCTAGCACGGCAAGCATCTTGATATGTTTCTTTGAGAACTCCGTCAACGGTTTTCAAGTACTGGAATGAGGTTGGGCCCCGTACGTGATGTAGCAACATCCTAAGATAGAAACACTCGGATTGAGAAGGATGGACATAGTAGACTCTGCCTAAAGCTGCATCTTTTTTATTCCTGGATGGCCAACTACGTTCTCACCACGCTTCCTTCTTGTGAACTTATTATTGGCCCATGTATAGTATTGCGGGACTTCGTGGTATAGAAGTGTTTTTGCGAATTCATCTTCATTACATAGCTCAAAAAAAGCCAGCAAAGTTGTTTTACGTGCATTTTGGGCCACTTGTTCTGCCGTTTCTGCGGTAAAATACACCCTTTGACCATTTTCTAAGTGAACAGCTAACTGCAAGACTGTAGGATGTCGCTCGTGGATCGGAAATTCCAATATTCGCCATGCAGCTTCGGAAGTACTTATGTAGCGGCCATTCACATAGTTTTCTACTTCATCATTTGGGTTTCTGACGCCAAATGTAGCTTGATCCGATCCTTTATTTATGTATTTACAAATGTATTTGATGGCTTGAACTGAGTGACAGTACTCAACATTTATTTGAGCATTGAACGTCCTGCACAAAAGTGGAGAATAAGGGACAATCCAGCTATTATCTATAGTGAAATTACTGCCTCTGATATTGAGCGAAGCGCTCTGACCTCCATTTGCGGCATCACGACGACGATATACTGGATATCCGTCATCTTCGGTTTGAGTTTCGTTGACCAAACGTCGCGGGTATTTTTTTGTGCAAATTCCGTTTTTCATACATGGAGCTGTTAAGTTATGTTCTCCGCATGGTCCGTGCACCATATTTTTAGTTACGATATCGTACAATATTGGATCGTTTTGTTGGTTGGGAAGTTTCGCAACTATGACCCTATCAATTTCGTCTGGTTGGATTTTTGTCTCTAGCCAAAACAGCATATGACAGTGTGGTAAACCTCGCTTCTGCCACTCCACACTCACCATGTAACATTTTACTTTGCCGAATATTTCATCTTTGTTGAATAATTTTATGAATTTCTTCATTTTTAAGTGAAACACCCTTGAAATGATGTCATGACGATCGAAAGATCGCTGACCAGGTAGTAGTTCCGCTTTAATTTCAGGCCATTCAGGATTGCACGTAAACGTGACAAATAAGTCTGGTCTCCCGTAGTTTCAGACATACGTCATCGCGTCTTGTGTTTTTTCATGCAGGTAACGTGGAGAACCTGTAAATGAAGATGGTAAGATTACGCGCTGACCGATATTTGATGGGTCAACATTTCCGTCTTGATTTAAAGCGTCTCTGAGATGAATGTATTCTTCAGCCCTTAGTCTCTGTTGGTTACGACATATGTAATTCAATCGTTCCGATATCATTTTTGCCATCATATCGACAATATATTGGCTAAATAAGTCCCTGTAATAATGTAATGGATTAAAACTGTTTGCTCTAACCATCAACCTGAATGCATAAAATTGCATGCACGTCACAGTTTTGTTACGCGCTGTACCTTCCTGTGGAATGGTTAAATAATAACCGTCTTCTCCTTTAACGAACATTAAGGGATACTGTAGTGGATCATATGATCGATGTAACTCGGATACCCTTTTAAGTTGGCCGTCTCTTCCGTGCAGCACTATGTCTCTGGGGCCTTTTTCTTCGTCAACCAAGAGAACAGCTACCTCGTTTACAGCTGGAGAATTGTATCTACCCGGGTGAGCAGTCTGCGGTGGGCGGTTGGAAAGAATAATTAGCTTTAAATTATCCGAAGAGTTGCGTTCAATATTTTGTTTAAAGCTTCGTATATATACGTTGTGGCTTTTCAGTGCTGTCTGTAGTTCATTAATTAAATCTATTTTTAGCGTTGGAGCTATGTTTGCCCTCAACGATAGCTGATCTGCGTCTGAAATAAAATATATCTGTAAGCATTGTGGATTTTGGCCTGATGGTGGTAAAAGGCTACCAATAAGATGATATACCTGGCCCTCTATTTTGAGAGTTGGCATAAAATTACCTTCTCTTATTTCTTTGGCGCCAAACGAAGTCATTTGAAAAAGGCTATTGTACTTACGGATGTTGGTTAGGAAATGTCTAGATAGCGAATGATTATTTGTCAAAAGATTTTTTATTGGCTGTGGTGGTTCTTGAATATTGGGGATAATAACTTTTCCACAAGCACAACACATACCATTAGTTTCATCGACCCATTTTTTGGCAGAACACTTAGGGCAAATCTTATTCATGTCGCCGATTTGGACGGAAGACTGTTGAGCATAATCAATCTGTGGATCGTATTTAAAAGCCGATCTGTTACTGTGAGCTACAACTCGATTGCGAACTCTAGCTCTTGAAGTCTGTTGTCGTTCTCTCTGGTCTTGAAGGCGTTGGGAACGCTCAGAGCTTGATTCCCTAGTGCGGGATTGTATACTTCTGAAATTTTGCTCTTCAAGCCGCTGCAAACGCTCAGTACTTGACTCTCGCGCGTGCACATGAGAAGTTCTTAAATTTTGTTCAGCTAGGCGCTGCGAACGCTCAAGACTGGACTCCCGCGCGCGTCTTTGAGAGGTTCTCATGTTTTGTTCAGCGAGCCGTTGCGAACGCTCGGTACTCGACTCTCTGGCACGCGATTGCGCCACATATTCTCTCTGACTTAAAAGGCGATTTTCAGTTTCAGATGAAGATTCTTTATTTCGACATATTTTTGTGGCCCTGGCATGGGAATTATTTCTAGAAAGTTGAGATCTTGATCGTTTGGGCATTTTTTTTAAATGATAAAAGAAAAAAACGCCTTTAAACTAATCTTTGAGGTTCTTACAACTACCTACTATAACAACATACAAAACTACAACCTATTTATTAAAATTAAATCATAAAACTTATTCAATTCATTTCTTAGGATAACTAAATGTACAATATCTGTGCTATATACATATATGGGTCTAGATCTGAAAAGAACTTTTTGAATGGGTTTAGTTACCTACTAAACGAAGTATTATCAAGCGACAAAATATTATCAAGCGACAATTTTTTTTTAATTCCGCACACGACCATTCAGTAGGGAGCCGACCGCGCGAGTGATCTTAACCAAAGAATGTATATTAACACTGCATATACATATAATACATATGTACATTATTGCAACATTCTCATCGAAATCAATATTCTCATTTCTCTCTCCTATTCTTATTTTGACGCAATTTCACACCAATTTATTGCTTTTTAACCATTTCCAATTATTACAACAGTTTTAGCCGTTAAAAATTAACCAATCCAAAGCATACTCTCTTTCATTGGATTTTGGCATATGCATAAAGTCAACATTCTCATTGAAATCAGTATTCTCATTTCTCCTATTCTTATTTTGGCGCAATTTCACCCAATCCAGGGCATTGAATTTTTGCATACATATTGACATTGACATTTTTCATGTTCTTTATTAATGTGGTGTAGTTTGTCGTGTTCCTTCATAAAGTGGTGGAAAATTTGGGTAGAGGAGTATATATCGCTTTTATTCTACGTATACCACAATAAATTCTCTGCTTCCAAAGTTGGCTTTGGTGCTGTGTGCTTAGCTGATCAACATTTTGCACCTCCAAATATTTTGTTCGGGTTCAAAGCCTACATGAACTTCTAAAATATGTATATATTTTTTGACTTTTTTGCTTTTTATTTCATTTTATTTTATTTCCATTTTAATTACTATTTATTTGATTATATGCCCTATAATTATTTTTTTGTAATACACATTATTCAAATTTTCCCTTATGCGCATATCAAAGAACATCTGCGTGGGCAATTTCTATAGAGTAGTACCCTTATAGTGTGGTGTAGTTTCTCTGATACATTTTCTGTTCTCATGTTCCTTTATATCGTGGTGCACGCAATTGGCAAGTTCCCTTATAGAGTGGTAAACATTGGCTTGCTTCCCCTTTTGAATGGTGTGTTCCTTCATACTGTTCGAAATTTTTTCCATTACTCTTCGAAATTTTTTCGATGTTCCCTAATGTCAAATAACATTTTAGCACAGCTAACATTTGCTCCTTCTTATTATTATACATACATACATTCTTTGTCTTAACCCTGACGCCTACAACTCTACAACGCATAGTTCGCCGCCGAGCGACTTTTGAAACTTTTTAACTCGTGATATCTTTTGAATGGAATGTCAGAATCTAATAATTCAAAAAGTTATATAAAAGTTTTGAAGCGATCTTAAATAATAAATCATTTATTTCGATAAGGATCAATACTAAGGTATAAATAAAGAGCCTTTTCAAGTAGTGGTATTTTAATTAATTTGTTTATATAAAATCGCTTATTGTATTGTAGATAATGATAAGTTCTACAAAATTGTAGTATATCACTTTGTTATATCTTCAATCGTTTTCGCAGCATTCGCGATTAAAGAAAGTTGTTTGGTATTTTTTTACATTATCGGAGTTTTGGTAAGGAACCCTATTTTTTTTTGACTAAATATAGCCTATGTCACTCAGGGATAGTATAGCTTTCCAACGGTGAAAGAATTTTTCAAATCGGTTCAGTAGTTTCGGAGCCTATTCGAAACAAACAAACAAAAAAAACAAACATTTCCTCTTTATAATATTAGTATAGATAGTATAGATGTACATATGCTACTCAAATGTCGCCAAAACTAGTTTTTTTTAGTACATACATACATACGCCTTCCCACAGTGTCGCTCAAATATTCTACGTTTCAGTATCACTTAAAAAAAGTTACATACATACATACATACATACAAGTGAAGCTAATAAAAGCGTATTAAAAGGGCAACACGAAAATAAATAAAATCTCTTTTACTCGCGACAAACAACAGTTTGTTAACTCCCGCAAATATTAAAACACACACACGCACTGGTATTTGCACCCGCAACCAGAAGATCGTAGCACATACACACGTACTTGTGCACCCGCAAAAAACACACTCATGCAAGTTAATACCACTAGTTCATATTACATGAACATATTGTATTTCTGTTATAAATATGTAACCCATATGGTACTTTCCTAATACTGTCCGCCTTAGGTGGTCCCAAAATATAATTCATAGATTGTAAGATGAATCTTTCCACTTGTAACATATGTCATATCTCAAGTGGATTGTAGATATACTTCCTAGAATGTAAGATAAATATTTGTATCTAGACTTAAGCAAAATACTGTATATAAGAAAACATAATAAAGAAAACGAGGCAGTTGACCACAGGGAGTTGCCCACGGGAGTTGCTCACGGGCAGTTGCCCGTAGTTGCCCACGAGAACTAAACGGAGTTTTTAATTTGCATTTGTAAGGGCACCCACAACAAATATTGCACTTAAATAAAAGAACTGCACTTACCTAGATGCAACGTTGGGACAGCATTCCTTTTGAGAATTTTTGGGCCAATTGCCTCTTTTTCAAAATGTTTCTCACAAATGAATGAGTTGGTGGCTGCAAAGTGGTCAGTGGGAGATATTTTTTGGTTCTCCTTCCATTTTTCAGCCAGCTCCCATTAATTTGGGAAACTGAACAATCGGAGTACCACACCGCTGGTACTCTCAAACTCGCGCATGCGACACTTTCGAACTTTAGGCATTTTTCGGCACTTTTAAAAATTAATATAGAAAAATCACGTCTGAACCGCGCAAAATATCCAAATTTGTGAAAATTGGCGCAATTATCGACACTTGTGAATTTGTCCAATATATTAGTAGGAGAAAGAAGGATGGTTACTTTTATTTGAGAGTAAAACTCAAAACTTATTTACATATGATATATACAAAGAACATGTAAGAAGAAGATTTTTACTTAATATGTAAATATTTATTTGATTTTGGCGCAATTATTGACACTTGTCTTAATATACAAAATTGGGCCAAAACGAAACGATGAAATACATAATTACTTTTACATGTCAATATGGAAATGCCGACGGCAAAACGCAAAGGCATATAGTACATTGCACATAAGTACATGTGTACATACAACCGATTTCTTGGTTCAAAGCAAAAATTGAAGCATGAGAAATAGAAATGCCGACGGCAAAACGAAATTCCTGGTTGAAAGCTAACATGAATCACGAAAATATCATCATAATGTTTAGGTAAATATTTTATTTATTTAAAATGACTTATTATAAAATAAGATTAAATTAACATAAAATAATTTGAAAAATAAAACAAGTTTGGAAATATGTATGATTCCATACAAAATGAAAGATATTTCCTATGGAATATCAAAGAAAGTATTTTTCTTCAATGTTCTCTGTTTGGGAGTATCATTATGTTCATTAGGGTGTCCGTTATTTACCAAGTTGGCTATTTCCACTTGGGTATCGTCAAAATCGTTTCTTTTTGACCTAAAAACAATTGTGGAAACAAAGAAAAATTTTTTCGATGCCGTTTAACCCTGCCTAAATAAGGATACTTTTCCCATTTAATTAACATGGGATTTTTGCACTATTTAGCAAATAATTCTTATTTCGTACATTATACTCTTTAACTTACCAACAATGCTCAATTCTGCTTCTATTATGATCCCTTTAGGCCCCGGCCACGCAGTAAACGACTGAGCGATGAGCGGCTGAGCGATGAGCGGCTGAGCGACGATTTTGAGCGACGTATGGCTTTTTACTGAGCGACTGTTGTTGAGCGATTAGTTGCTAAAATGCCGTTGTCAAGGGCTGTACAGCGTATATTACTGCTTGAAAATAGATATCATGTTTATAGAATCTTGCTACGTATAAAAAAAAGAAAGTATGGTGTTCATCCTATAAACCAAACAAGATGGAGGTTCGGTGAATTTAACCATTTATATCAAAATCTACGTAAATTTCCAGATATATTCTTTGAATATCTACGTATGTCTATACAATCTTTTGATATATTGCTTGAAAAAGTTCGTCCTAAATTAACAAAACAAAGGAAAGCAATTCGTGCAGAGCAGAGGCTCGTTTTGACCTTGAGGTAAGTTAAACATAAATTTCATTTTATTCATTTATTTAAGTTAAACATAATATTACATATATACTTTACTGTTTGTTCTGATTATTCGCAAACGATGTCCGGTATTTGTTTAAAATTACATTTTGTATTTCTCCTCTGACTTCTAATTTCTCAATATTGTTAAACTGCCGCATAAATGGCAAGAAACTTTTAAAAAACTGAAGATCATCATCATCTTCTTCCTTCTTTTCTACCTCAGCTTTTAAAATTTCCATTCGCTCCTTTTCAATTTGGAGAAATTCAGATTCAAACTCGCACGTTCTTCCCTTTCTTTTCTTTGTTTTTGGTGGCACATTTGTAGAGCAATTGGTGGAAACAGAAGTGCTGGTTTCAGGCATATCAACAGTTTTAAAAACAGAGTCTTCTTCACTTAGTAGATCGTTAATCAAAGTCGAATAATTAGGATTGCAACATTGATATTGCTCTGGTTCCAAAAGATTCCCATCCATAGGATCCGGAACAACGCTTTTTTTAATGAAGCTCATCAAATCATAATATGGCCACTTAACTTTAACTGGAAGAGCTTCGGAGCCCGATTTTGCTGGTTGACTCTTTTGCAGATTTCTCCTGTATGTGTCTCTTAAATTCTTCCACTTTCCTTTTGCTGCTTCTCCTGAAATGTTATTAGTATATTGAATTAAATTATATTACATATTTGCAGGTTTTTAGCTACAGGACATTCGTTTCGCGATTTAGCTTTTGCTTTTCGCATGGGCAGAAGCACAGTCAGTTTAATTATTTCAGAAACATGCGAAATCATATGGAAAGAACTTTTGGAGGAGTATATGCCTATACCAACAACAGACCGCCTTAAAACTATCATAAATGATGACTATAGGCGTTGGAAATTTCCGAACTGTTTTGGCAGTATTGATGGCAAACACTGTCAAATTAAGTGTCCGGCAAATTCTGGGTCCCATTATTTTAATTATTTGCACTACTTTTCCGTAGTACTGCAAGGTGTAGCAGATGCTGACAAAAAATTTGTAACTATAGAAGTGGGAGGAAGAGGAAAGCAAAGTGATGGCGGTACTTTTTCTGGATCAACATTATTTCGATTGCTTGAAGCGGATAAATTGAATGTTCCTCTTCCCCAAGCATTGCCAAACTCAAATACTATTTTACCTAATTTTCTGATTGGTGATGAAGCTTATCCACTGAAAACATATTTGTTAAGACCTTTTCCACGTAGGAATTTAAATGCGAAAACGGAAAATTTTAATTATCGACTTTCAATAGCAAGAAAATGCATTGATTGCGCATTTGGAATATTAACCAGTAAATGGCGTTTTTTGCAAAAAGCCATTGAAACAACACCAAGAACAGCTATTATTTTAATTAAATGTGCTTGTGTCCTGCACAATTATGTGAGGGAGCGCGATGGCGATAGTGATCTTGATTACTTACAAACAACAACAACTATAAACAATGCTAACGCTCAAACAAATACCGTTGATCGAGAACAACAGCAAAACTTCAACAGAAGCAGCCAAACAGCATTAAATATACGTAATGAATTAACAGAATACTTGTGGGAGTTTGGACATTAAATTCCACTTAAAGTTTTAATTTTATCATGTTAATATGTTAACAATCAATTTTTTTATGAATAAAAAAAAAACACTCACCAGAACAACCACATATTTCTCCCAGTTTTTTCCATATGTTGTCAGTGATATTTTTATTTTTGAAGTCTTTGTGGCTATCCTGCCACAAAACCGGGTAGCTTTGCACCTCAGAAATAAGCATTTCAATGTTAACTTTGTCCATTCTTTCTGTTCGTCGCTCAGCAGTCAACTGAAAATTAGAACATGTTTTAATTGTTAAGCGACGTCGCTCAATCGCAGAGAAATCGCTCAGTCGCTCAGTCGCTCATCGCTTACTGCGTGGCCACTTCAATGGCATTTCATATGTTTTAATTTCGTCGCTCATCGCTCAGCCGCTCATCGCTCAGTGCGTGGCCGCGCACTTAGACGGAGAAATTTTCATATTGGCGCAAAAAATTTATTACATAACCTTTGGAAGGGTCAAATTTTTTTGTATTGATTATTCGAATTATTTTGCTTAAACTACTTACTAATTAATTTTTATTCTGAATTTCGTGTAAGATCTTTTATTTTAAACTTTCAATAATCATACATATGGTTTTTAATTTTTTTCAAGACAGCTTCAGATAAAAACTTATCAATAGTTCTATAAGCATAAACTGCTTTCAAAAATTGCAAATCTTGGTTCAGAGCCGCTGTAGCAAGAGGTGCAGTATACCAAAATCTCACATATATAAATACCACGAATAAACAAACGTCCAATAAACTTTTTTCTTCTTCTGGTGATAGTTCAAAAGCATCTCGAAAAACGCAAATTTTTAATGAGTAAATGGCTTTCGAAATCCAGCGAGCGTGATGGAAAGCTCCAGGTTTATAAAAATTAATACTTTGATGGTCGACAGTACCAAGAAATATTCGGGACAATTCAAGCAGCTCTTTGTAATCGTCGCGGGGTAAAACCGTATCTAATAAATTTTGGATGTTTCGATCTATTTCGTCAACTTGATTAATCAATTTTTTATGAATTTTATTTTATTTTTTCTAAACTCATGATGAAAGTTCTTAATTTTCAATAGATTGGAGTTCTCGAGGTTAGAAAGATATTTTTTAGCTGGATACCAAATCAATTTTTACACTTTCTATTCATTGCACTAGTCACATCAACTTAACAATTAAAAATTCAATATTATAACGTGAATTAAGAATTGTATCGTTTACTATCTAAAAATGGAATATTGTTGTCAAAAGAACCACAACAACCAGAATAGACAATAAGTAAAAAATTAGTTTGTTGTTTTTTATTCACTTTAACGACCGTCCGCTAGAGCGCCACGTATCCAATTTATCTGGTTCTTTTATTTATTTTGCGTTGGTAATAACCATACGAGTATTACCGTACTTCAATTTGAACTATTATTCCTTCATAGAATCACTGTGTGACTTTCAGAAGCAAAAAATAAGAAACTTTAAATGAAATTCAGAATAAAAATTAATTAGTAAGTAGTTTAAGCAAAATAATTAGAATAATCAATACAAATAAATTTTGACCCTTCCAAAAGTTATGTAATAAATTTTTTGCGCCAATATGAAAATTTCTCCGTCTAAAGGGATCATAAAAGAAGCAGAATTGAGCATTGTTGGTAAGTTAAAGAGTATAATGTACGAAATAAGAATTATTTGCTAAATAGTGCAAAAATCCCATGTTAATTAAATGGGAAAAGTATCCTTATTTAGGCAGGGCTAAACCGCATCGAAAAAATTTTTCTTTGTTTCCAAAATTGTTTTTAGGTCAAAAAGAAACGATTTTGACGATACTCATGTGGAAATAGCCAACTTGGTAAATAACGGACACCCTAATGGGCATGCATAAGAAAGATTAAAACGAAGTTGAGTTGTACTTTGAACAATTAGCTTTATTACTCTTCAAATGACAAACCAATAGTGATTGACTTAGACTAATTTTTCATGCTTCGAGCTCCTATCTCTTAGTATAAGAGACGAAATGTGAGAACGCCTGGATGATTACTGTTAAGTATGTATGTACGTGAGATTGATATGTTACTCCTCCAATCTTTAAAAATTACAATGCCCTCATTGTAGTGAATATCTTAAAACTAATTATAGTGTACTCTAGTTATATGAAAGAAATAACCTAATACATTCATTATTTGCTTCTTTCGAATTAATTTCAAATACATGTAGACAAAAAGGTTAGATTTATTATCTCATACAATACTTATAATCTATATCTATAAAATAGTTAAATCTCATAAAATATTTATAATATAAATCTATGAAATAGTTAAATTCATTTTGAAATTTCTTTTATTAATAATTCTTCTTTTTGCGTTTGAACTGGTTTTTATATTTTCTGACTTTTTGATTTTTAAATTTAACTACATGGTGCTCTCCATCTTTTTCCGTTTGTAATAGCTTTACTTGTCGATAAGGATTACATACTTACATATGTAGTTTATCCAATCTTTTTCTTGATTTTTCTGCACTTACAAAATTAGTATCAATTTCTTTTTCTTGCTTATATTTGTTCACATTATTTATTCTTCTGTCTTTGATTAATTGAGGGTCATTTTCTGGTAGTTTTTTATTAAAAAAAATGTTATATGGAACTTCACCTGTAATGGAATGTCTATTTATATGATTATAAGTATAAAGTGTTTGCTCTATTTTTAAGTATTTAAGCTCTTTATCTTCTTTTTTATACCCTTAACAGGGTATATTAAGTTTGTCACGAAGTTTGTAACACCCAGAAGGAAGCGTCGGAGACCCTATAAAGTATATATATAAATGATCAGTATGTTGAGCTGAGTCGATTTAGCCATGTCCGTCTGACTGTCTGTCCGTCCGTCTGTCAGTATATATACGAACTAGTCCCTCAATTTTTAAGATTTTCTTTTGAAATTTTGCAAACGTCATTTTATCTTCAAGAAGCTGCTCATTTGTCGGAACGGCCGATATCGGACCACTATAACATATAGTTCTTGTATGGAAAACTTTCATATTTGACAATGTATCTTCACCAAATTTGGTATAGATTATTTTCTAAGGCAACAATGTAATCTCCAAAGAAATTGTTCAGATCGGTTAACTATAGCATATAGCTACCATACAAACTGAACGATCGGAATCAAGTTCTTGTATGGAAAACTTTCACATTTGACAATATATCTTCACCAAATTTGGTATAGATTATTTTCTAAAGCAACAATGTAATCTCCGAAGAAATTGTTCAGATAGGCTTACTATAGCATATAGCAGTCATACAAACTGAATGATCGGAATCAAATGCTGGTATGGAAAACTTTTGCATTTGACAAGATATATTTACCAAATTTGGTATAAATTATTTTCTAATGCACCAATGTAATCTGTGAAGGTTATATTAGCTTTGGTGCAGCCGAAGTTAACGGTTTTTCTTGTTTTTTTTTTTTGCTTCCAGCCAGTTAAGCGAATTCACCTTTTCTACCATATGTAGCAAATTTAGAAAACAAATCAATGCATGTCAAATAATATTTATTATCCCATTTCCAAAAGTCAACCACAAATTTATCTCGTATTTCGTACACGGGAGGTGAAACTTTGAATGGAAGCTTATTGGCAATATGATCACTTTTGCAGTGATTGCAAAGTTCACAACATTTAATTATATTGGAAATTTCATTTAGATATTTTGGAAAATAATATTTTTCCTTGAAACATTTTGCAACTTCATTATACATTATGCATATAAGTGAAGTCCACTTATATGTATTTCCGTTACTATAGCTTTAAATTCAGAATATTCCAAAATATTTTGCTATTCCTTAGTTGTCCTGTAAACTCTATTTCGACTACTATTAATCAAAGTTTTATACATATTTTGAAGCCGCAAAAAGTCATTATCATATGGCATATATATCACCGTTTTGTTCTTTAAAAGGTAAGTTTTAATTATTTCTTTTATATACTCTGTAGTTAGATCTTTATAAGTAATCAAAGTAAAATTATTTGTGAAAACTTTTTTCATGTTGCTACTATTCTGCTTACCTCTAACTATTTTGAGTTGATTTTTATACACATTCAAAAAATTCGGCTCTTTTAAATTATGCAGCCATTGAAGTGGTCTGTGATCGCTATTAATAATGAATTTTCTCTCATATAAATATGGCCTAAAATACTTAGTAGCCCAAACCATTGCTAAAAGTTCTTTCTCAGTGGTCGAATAATTAAACTCGTGCTCGTTTAAAGTGCTCGTCTAAAGGCCACATTAGAAGCATCTGTAGTTAAGGTAAATGGCTTATCATACTTTGAGTATACCAATATGGGATCTTGGGTAATCAATATTTTTATAGTATTTATGGCGTTTTGATATTCTTTATTCTCGCTATTTACTTTATTACCCTTCTTTAAACAATTTGTCAAAGGTTTAGTAATATTTCCGAAATTTTGAATGAATTTTCGATAGAATCCCGCCAGACCTAAGAACTGCTTTAGTTCTTTCTCTGTTCTAGGTATAGGATAATTTATAATTGCCTCTTTTTTATTTGGGTTGGCTTTTATGCCTGTTGAAGTCACCACATGCCCTAAAAACTCTGTTTCGTGTTTTAAGAACTCACTTTTAGTTAACTGTATTTTCAGATTAGCGTTAGCTAGCCTTTGAAAAACCTTATCGAGCGATTCGATATGTTCCTGAAGTGATATACTAAACAGGACGATGTCGTCTAAATATACCATACAAATGTTTCCAACTAGCCCATCCAAAACTGTATTCATCAGCCTTCGGAAGGTTGCGGGGCGTTTTTTAGCCCGAAAGGCATCCATAGAAACTCATAGCAGAGAACGTATATTTACAGAGAAGGTCCAACAACGGACAAGCGTGTGAACTGTCAAAAGCTAACAAAATGTGATGAGTGCATTTCACCACAGCTAGCTAAGAAGGAGAAATCTTAACAGTGGCGCGTGAACAGAGCTGAGTATTTAATGAAAATTATGCTCAGAAACATGCATTGCTATTACAGACGTATGTTGGCCATTTGCTTATATTTTTATATGCCCACATGCCATCATGTTAATTGATGTGACTATCATTTTGCGTATTTCTATGAATATATGCATAATTTATATCATTCTAATTAAATTATGCTATTTTCAAAACAATATTTGTAGTTAATGTGCAATTAAGAGTTATTTATTAAAATATTACTTATGCTTGAGAATACATTATAATTTCATATGTATATGAATATGTTTGTAAATATAATATACATATGTATGTATATGTATATGAGATACTATCATAATATCATAAAAACTTAATATACATATTACAATAATATGTCATTTAATTTTCATACGCATCTACATATCAGCGCATAATTACATATGCACATATGTATATACATATGTATGTATGTACGTAAGTACAATTCAAATTCAAATCGTAATATCATTTATCAGTAAAAAGTGTGTGCGCACTGCTCTATATGTACATGCATATGTGTACGACATTGCCGAACAAATAATGTATACCAACCAACACACAAATATGAGTACACATGTAAATATGTGCGCATGACATTCCCACACAAATATTGCATACACAACATACATACTTATACATACGTTCACATGTAGATATGTCACCCGCAAAAACTACGAATATTGCTCTACAAAAACCACAATGGTTTCAAGTAGCATCAGCAGCGTCACAAGTCAATATGGCAGCCAAGTCGATGCCCAAATTTGTAGAAAAACACACAACAACAATATTTTCATTCATGAACGCAAGCGCACTTTCAACAGGCAAACTTGCTTCATTCATAAAAGCAAATACCATTACATCTCCCCAAGCATGCCTTTGCCAACAAGCGTCTTTTCGCAACTATGGCAAAAGCTAAAAATCATAAATTGAACAATTTCTGATATTTGTATGAGAAGGAAAACGCGACAACCCCGCAAATATAAGTATAGAATAAAATTGACAACATAGTTTATTTGTCGATTTTCAAGTCAAGAAATGTGCCAAAATATATAAAATATTCAATATTCCTCTGATTTATGTGTACGGTGAATCCCGGTTAAGTAGTATTCCGCTTAAATGAAAATCAGCCCTCTTAACTGCCCATATCTTGCTGCATCTCACGGTTGTTTTTTGATATACATGGAAATTATTGTTTTAAGTACCACTCGATTAAGTATCCGCACTCGCTTATGTGCCATATTAAATTTTGTTTAACAAACCACAAAAAGCTGTATCTTTGATTGTGGCACATAACCGGGATTGACTGTATTTGTCAAAGAATGTACAAAATATTGTTACGCGGCTTGCAAAAATCTGAGTCGACATGTATGCAAGCTCACACACAAACATACATATCTACGTTGGTTTGTATGCGAAGCTAGTACAGCGGCAAAGGAAGCAGTGGCAATTGGCGATCGTTCGTTTGTGTTTTCGGCACAGCTCGGATTTTCTACCAACAAGTTGTGAAGCTTTGTCGTCGCGTCATTCTTTCGACACATTGATTCTTTGACATGAAAGCAAGAAATATGAGCCAGAGAACATAAAACATAGAGAAGGTGCAGGTTCGACAGCGAATATTTGATAAATTTGCGACACGGAATCTCACCACACAAATACAGAATTCACGCTGTGAAATGTTAACATTTTTAACAGTTCTCCACATATTCAACAAAGAATATGAAGAGAAATAAATATATGTATTTACGGCATATGATGAGATGGCATATATGCTCAAGCAGAGAATATTGAAGAAAAATAAGTTCTTTGATATTCCACTTTTAACAGCGAAAAATGTGTACAAAACACACGTCTCACATAGAGAACATAAAGACGTTTTTTATTGTGTTCTCTGTCTCACATGCGCAAGAATATGAAGACATAAATATATGTATGTATGCAGTTTCCTTATGATACTCCCAACCACAGCATTGTGATATTTTCATGCTTCAATTTTAGCTTTGAACCAGGCAATCGCAATGTATGCAAATATGTATGTAAGTATGCTTTTGCGTTTTGCCGTCGGCATTTCCATATTGGCATGTAAAAATAATTATGAGTATAAACGCATGCATAGTAATATTTACAGTCAATTTGGACTTGCATATTTAATAATTTTATTTGATTTTTACATAGTATACTCTAATATACTAATAAATATTTTTGTATTATGTTTCTTACTAATAGAAATTTAATTTACCACAAAAATATATACATACATAAATATATTGTCTATCATATTAATCTTATTATCTGCCCATATGATTGCATGTATACGCATGTGCGCATTCAGAAATTGAAATCATGATTTTATCACTTATCAATACACATATTACATGTGCGCGCATTGAGCTGCATGTTCATACATTCATATATACTTATATGTACATATATTTGCATACATTGCATACATGCATTGAGCTGCATGTTCATACATTCATATATACTTATATGTACATATATTTGCATACATTGCCGAACAAGTAAGGCAGAAGCATACAAACATAAATGCGTACACATGTGAATATGTCACCAACAAAAAATTGAAGCATTGTTCTACAAAAACAACAATTGAAGCTCAAATGTAGTAAATTTTACAACAAAAACGATTTCGACCTCGCTTCATTCATAAAAACAGACGCCGTAACATCTCCCGAGCATGCCTTCGCCTACAAACGTCTTTTTGCGACGATGGCAAAAGCTAAAAATCATAAATTGAACAACTTTCTGATGATTCTTCACAGAAAGAAGTGACAAAAGTGGCAACATAGCCGTTGTCGATTTACAATATTTGTGTAAAATATTTTTCCGTGACTCGCAAAAATCTGCGACAATCGGCGATCGTTTGTTAGTTTCTTTCGGCACAGCTCGGATTTTCTACCAACAACACAATGTTGTGGCGCTTTACCGTCGCGTCAGTGTTTCGACACATAGAAGTACTGAACACAATGAGCGCGACCGACTGTAAACGAATATATTAGAATACACACGTTCTTAGGGACACAGTTATTGAGCCAGCTGCACAACTACATAACTGTGTCCATAAGAACGTGTGTATTTGAAAGATGTCGCTTGCAGTCTGTCGTGCTCAATTTGTTCAGCACTTGACTCTTTGACAAAACGAAAGTTTCGGCCATTGGTTGACCGTGACAATGGAGATGCGAAAGAAGCGTGCGACACTTGTGACTATGAATGTATGTACATATGTATGTATATGGCTCGCACTGGCTTTCGTAAACATACTGACAAATGTGCCAAAGAAATAATATATGTATATGCCATAGAAATTCTATTGGTACAAATATGGAAATGATAACGAAATAATGCGAATATGCATATTTCATGAAGGTCATTAATTTTTTTTTTGAAGAAATGAAAGGAATGAATGGAAGTGTTTATATGAGCACATTTAAGTTCATTTCATAATAGTCGAAATTAATATCATTTTTGAAATAATAATTTATTGAAAATTATTTTATTTAATTTTATAACAAAAAAAAATTTTTACCATTTTCGGAAAATAATCACGCATATGTGACAATGGTTCATAATAATACAAAATAAGCATGCGTATGTCACTCAGAGAATGCTTTTTTACATTCAAAGCAATTCTTTTATTCATTCTCTTATGAATTCAGTCGCTTTACATATATTTCTGCCATTGTACATGCTCAATTCTGCTAAATAGCAGCGAGAATGGTGAAATTCCGTGTCGCAATTTTATAAGCTCTGTTAACCGTCCAATCGAACATCATACAGAATTCAATTTGCACCTTCTCTATGTTTTAAGTTCTCTGATTGAATTCTGTATGATGTTCGATTGGACGGTTAACAGAGCTTATAAAATTGCGACACGGAATTTCACCATTCTCGCTGCTATTTAGCAGAATTGAGCATGTACAATGGCAGAAATATATGTAAAGCGACTGAATTCATAAGAGAATGAATAAAGAGAATTGCTTTGTATGTAAAAAAGCATTCTCTGAGTGACATACGCATGCTTATTTTGTATTATTATGAACCATTGTCACATATGCGTGATTATTTTCCGAAAAATGGTAAAAATTTTATGTTATAAAATTAAATAAAAAATAATTTTCAATAAATTATTATTTCAAAAATGATATTAATTTCGACTATTATGAAATGAACTTAAATGTGCTCATATAAACACTTCCATTCATTCCTTTCATTTCTTCAAAAAAAATTAATGACCTTCATGAAATATGCATATTCGCATTATTTCGTTATCATTTCCATATTTGTACCAATAGAATTTCTATGGCATATACATATATTATTTCTTTGGCACATTTGTCAGTATGTTTACGAAAGCCAGTGCGAGCCATATACATACATATGTACATACATTCATAGTCACAAGTGTCGCACGCTTCTTTCGCATCTCCATTGTCACGGTCAACCAATGGCCGAAACTTTCGTTTTGTCAAAGAGTCAAGTGCTGAACAAATTGAGCACGACAGACTGCAAGCGACATCTGTCAAATACACACGTTCTTATGGACACAGTTATGTAGTTGTGCAGCTGGCTCAATAACTGTGTCCCTAAGAACGTGTGTATTCTAATATATTCGTTTACAGTCGGTCGCGCTCATTGTGTTCAGTACTTCTATGTGTCGAAACACTGACGCGACGGTAAAGCGCCACAACATTGTGTTGTTGGAAAATCCGAGCTGTGCCGAAAGAAACTAACAAACGATCGCCGATTGTCGCAGATTTTTGCGAGTCACGGAAAAATATTTTACACAAATATTGTAAATCGACAACGGCTATGTTGCCACTTTTGTCACTTCTTTCTGTGAAGAATCATCAGAAAGTTGTTCAATTTATGATTTTTAGCTTTTGCCATCGTCGCAAAAAGACGTTTGTAGGCGAAGGCATGCTCGGGGAGATGTTACGGCGTCTGTTTTTATGAATGAAGCGAGGTCGAAATCGTTTTTGTTGTAAAATTTACTACATTTGAGCTTCAATTGTTGTTTTTGTAGAACAATGCTTCAATTTTTTGTTGGTGACATATTCACATGTGTACGCATTTATGTTTGTATGCTTCTGCCTGACTTGTTCGGCAATGTATGCAAATATATGTACATATAAGTATATGAATGTATGAACATGCAGCTCAATATATGTATGCAAATATATGTACATATAAGTATATATGAATGTATGAACATGCAGCTCAATGCGCGCACATGTAATATGTGTATTGATAAGTGATAAAATCATGATTTCAATTTCTGAATGCGCACATGCGTATACATGCAATCATATGGGCAGATAATAAGATTAATATGATAGACAATATATTTATGTATGTATATATTTTTGTGGTAAATTAAATTTCTATTAGTAAGAAACATAATACAAAAATATTTATTAGTATATTAGAGTATACTATGTAAAAATCAAATAAAATTATTAAATATGCAAGTCCAAATTGACTGTAAATATTACTATGCATGCGTTTATACTCATAATTATTTTTACATGCCAATATGGAAATGCCGACGGCAAAACGCAAAAGCATACTTACATATATTTGCATACATTGCGATTGCCTGGTTCAAAGCTAAAATTGAAGCATGAAAATATCACAATGCTGTGGTTGGGAGTATCATAAGGAAACTGCATACATACATATATTTATGTCTTCATATTCTTGGGCATGTGAGACAGAGAACACAATAAAAAATGTCTTTATGTTCTCTGTGTGAGACGTGTGTTTTGTACACATTTTTCGCTGTTAAAAGTGGAATATCAAAGAACTTATTTTTCTTCAATATTCTCTGCTTGAGCATATATGCCATCTCATCATATGCCGTAAATACATATATTTATTTCTCTTCATATTCTTTGTTGAATATGTGGAGAACTGTTAAAAATGTTAACATTTCACAGCGTGAATTCTGTATTTGTGTGGTGAGATTCCGTGTCGCAAATTTATCAAATATTCGCTGTCGAACCTGCACCTTCTCTATGTTTTATGTTCTCTGCTGCAATCATATCAATGGCTTTCGTTTGCAAATTGTTTACTGTTGGTTCCAGTAATGCAGAGTATTTTGCAATTGTCATTAGGGAAACGATAAACACCGATTTTGTCACTGCTGAATGAAGCTGGTATGCACTCTTTCTTGTGCTATAGTTTCCATCTATGGATAATTTTTCCAATCCTTCAACAATTTCAGGAAAATTGTCAGAAAACTTTCTTACTGCCTTATATTTTTCCGAAAATCCGGGTTCACACAAACGTGCTATAGTAGGCGCACAGTTCCTTCGCGTGGTTGATTCGCGAAAAAAGTTTATAACGTCCTTTGTTGTTGATATGGCATTTCTTATTTCTGGAACCGCATTTGTATCATTGACAACCAAGTTCAGTTTATGGCTGGAGCAACGAAAATATTCTGCGCGGGTATATTTTCTTCTTAAAATTGCTTGCACACCACCTTCTTTTCCTGCCATTGCAGAACAGCCGTCGAAGCCCAACCCAACACAAGATTTTTTTAAGAGTTCATGATACACCAAAATTTTATCTATTTCTTCAGCAATGTTAGAAGCATTTAGGGCTAAGAGCTCAATAAATCCCACAAATTCTTCTCTTATTATTTCCTTTTGTTCGTCGAAAAAGCGCAAACCAATTGAAAGCTGCTCTTTGCCGGATATATCAGCAGTTTCATCTGCTAAGACGGTGTAAGGATTTGTTGTTTTTATATCATTCACAATAAGTTCTTTAATAATTTCTTCGAAAATGTGTATGATGTCATTTTGAATTTGTGGTGAAGTATAAACTGCGTTGCGGTGACCTGTCTGTAAATGTTCTTTTAACTTTGAGTCGCCTGAAGCGATTCGCAAGTTTATTAAGTCTAGAAGAACGCCCTCGTCGGAATTTCTGCCCCTGAGAGGCATGTCGTGTGTGCCGCAAAATAACACACATGAAATAATAGATTTTATAACAATGGGTTGTCAAAAAAGTCTTGCGGTATTTTTATTGAATTTTTTTTTTTTCTTTTATTGAAATTTAAATGAATTTTTGATGACTCATGCCCAGCTCTTGACCGATGCTACGGCTGCTACTATGCCGGTCTCTTTCGACCAATTCAGCGATTTTATCGCAATTTTCGACGACAGGCCTTCCGGAGCGTGGCGCATCTTCGACCACCTCTACACCAGAACGAAAACGTTGAAACCATCGTTGTGCGGTGGAAATGGAAACTGTATCGGGTCCAAGAACTGCACAAATTTTATTGGCGGCTTGAGATGCATTTTTGCCTTTATCGTAGTAGTACTGTAAAATATGCCGTATTTTCTCTTTATTTTGCTCCATGTTTGCGACGCCATAACTCACGAACGACTTAAAAAAAACGACAATCTATCAAAAAAGTGTTAGCGCGTGAAATGAGCTTTCCAAAAAGGTATGGCATAACCCGATGCGACGAATAAAACTAGAACTACGCGCTTTCAGCGCCAACTAGCGAAAATACCGCAAGACTTTTATGACAACCTAATATTTCTATTATCTTCCATAGTTTTCATATGGTGTGTTTTCAATTGTACGTCGACGGGCACATTTTCAATAAAAGCCTTCGCTGCAGCTGCTGCAGCAATGTGAAGACTTGTTTGAGAATGCTTTTTGGAGAACTCGTGCATTTTTTTTAAATTTGTGAATGGTCGGATCATGAATGAACCCAATACGCCTTGCACCGATCCAGGAACAGGCGGAAACAGCACACAGTACTTACACAGTGCAACTTTCAACCGCTTGGAATACACCAACCACGGCACATATATATCCAACCACCCATGGTTGAGTTTTCTTTGCAAAGCTTTTGCATCAGTTTTAAAATCATAGGCAGCATTTGGAACCCACGGACGAAGTAGAATCTCCTTTTTTTTGTTCGACAGACAGCTGCGAAGCTCGCCCAACATAGCGGCCCACATCATTTACATGGCATTCCTCAGTGACAACTATTTCCACAGAAGAAGCTTTATTTGCTTGTGCCTCAGCAACAGGCACAGCCGATTGTGATGAACAAGCGCTCACAATAGCTTCTTCACTTCCACTGCTGCTGTCACGAAAATGTTTCCTCTTAACAGAAGAGATACCTCGAATGTGCTTTGTATTAACGGCTGATAATGTCAAAATGAGTTGAGACATTAATGTGTCGTCAGGTGGCGCTCAGATCATTCAGCTATTATGAATGTTGCGTATTTAATAAATAAATGCATAAAAATGTAACTTCCAGCTGAGGCTATCGTCAACCAACTGAATAAAACTTTAAAACCTCTTAAAAAAAAATCTAATAATGAATAATAATGAAAATAATAATTTTTCAATCTGTAGGGGGGGTGCAGATATAGGGTTATATATACCAAAGTGATCAGGGTGACGAGTGGAGTTGAAATCTGGATGTCTGTCTGTCCATCCGTCTGTCCGTCCGTCCGTGCAAGCTGTAACTTGAGTAAAAATTGAGATATCATGATGAAACTTGGTACCTACACGTATTTCTTGGCTCCATAAGAAGGTTAAGTTCGAAGATGGGCAAAATCGGTCTACTGGCACGCCCACAAAATGGCGAAAACCGAAAACCTATAAAGTGTCATAACTAAGCCATAAATAAAGATATCAAAGTGAAATTTGGCACAACGGATCGCATTAAGGTGGGGCATATTTGGACGTAATTTTTTTGGAAAAGTGGGCGTGGCCCCGCCCCCTACTAAGTTTTTTGTACGTATCTCGGAAACTACTATAGCTATATCAACCAAACTCTACAGAGTCGTTTTCTTCAGGCATTTTCATATACAGTTCAAAAATGGAAGAAATCGAATAATAACCACGACCACCTGCCATACAAAGGTTATGTTGAAAATCACTAAAAGTGCGTTAATCGACTAACAAAAAACGTCAGAAACACTAAATTTTACTGAAGAAATGGGAGAAGGAAGCTGCACCCAGACTTTTTTTAAAAATTGAAAAAGGACGTGGCGCTGCCCACTTATGGACTAAAAACCATATCTCAGGAACTACTGAAACGATTTCAATGAAATTCGGTTTATAATATTTTGTTAACACCCTGACGACATGTACGAAATATGGGTGAAATCGGTTCACAACCACGCCTTCTTCCAATATAACGCTATTTTGAATTCCATCTGATGCCTTCTCTGTATAATATATACATTAGGAAATGAAAATACAATTCAATACTCAAAGTACACAAATTTATTTAATCTAATTAAATTTACAGCAAAATAAAAAAATATGTAAATGACGGATAATGAAATCTCGATTATCACTTTATCATGCGAGAGTATAAAATGTTCGGTGACACCCGAACTTAGGCCTTCCTTACTTGTTTTTAGTAGTGTAGTTAGACGTTCATAGTTATTTAAAATTTTAAGAAGATTTATTATTAACATAAACTTAATGAAAAAAAATATAATATTTATATATTAGTATATACATATATATCATATATATATTTACAGTTTGCTTTATAAAAAAACACAGAGAAAATATATATTTATACTTCTATAATACATATTTATGCTATATAAATTACATTACTCATATCTATGACTTCAACCAAATATAATTATACTAAGTGTTTAAATGAGTTAAGGATCCACCCCCTCTACTCGGTAAAACTGGCGCATCCTAATGCAACAGCGCAATTCACCACACCACACCAACACAACTCACCACACCTGTTCCCACTCAACAAAAAGGATGGACAACGGGATGGGACTCACAATTCGATCTTCACAAGCCGCGCATCAACATTCGACACACACATTTTCGCACGTCAACATTCGCCAGCTGCAGTTCGCCCATCAACACTTCAACTTTCGCTATACAGCATTCATCATTCAACAACCAACTTTATACTTATCATACATTTTTATTGTTAAATGTGAAGTGTCAAAATTCATATTTTTAATTAAAGTATATTGTATTGAAAAATATAAAAGTATTTTTTCTTGCCCCCGTGTAAAAATGGTCCTTCGAGCCTTACCGAAAGGCACTATTGGTTTCTACTCGTACAAAATTTTATAAAAAAAAAAAAAGAAACGTTTTTACATACATACATACATACATGGTGCGGTGGCAGAATTTAAACAAACAGATACATAAATATTGGAGAAAAAATATATATATAAACAAATAATTTCCAAAATAAAAAGTTCCAGTATAAAACGTGCGTGTCAAAAAACAACAAAAATGGATTTAACAAACTAAAACTAAAGTGCGCGAGGTCGGAGTGCGGAACATGAACGGATAATAACAAAATATACAAAAAAAAAAAAAATTCAGTGCAGTACGGTGAAATACAACAAACAAACAAAACACCAAAACAAAGTGCGGGAACATAATGCACTGACCCAAACAAAACAAAGTGCAGTGACACAAAAAAAAAAAAACAAACAGAACAAAACCATATGTTTGTACTTACTTACATATATAAAGAACATAAAATCATAAATATCCATATATACACACATATAAATATATGTGTACTAGCTGGCCCCGCAGCCGTTGTTCTGCGTGAAATTATATATTTTGAAATGGAACTAAAGTTGAATTTATCATTTAATTTTTTTTTTTTCATTGTAACGGTTCCTGTGTACAGAAAAGATGGTTTTCCAACTCGTGAGCGCGCCTCGTATATCTGGCCGTGTGTAAAACATAGCGTTTTATGCGACTATCCTTGTGTCCTGTTGATTGTCATCTCAAATTCAATTTTTACTGGAAACGGAATCAAACATTCTTCCTCCTTGTATTCGATAGCTGCGCCACAATCAGTCGGGTTCTATTACACAGTTTCGGCACGAATTTGCGAAATATAATAACGACAGATCCTACTTTGAGACGGAAATGATCCGGTGGCATACCAAGCCTTTCCAATAAATTTAGAAACTCCACTGGATAATTCTTCATTGTCAAGACGATCGATCGATTTGTATGAGCGGAAGTCTCCCAGAATTTGACTTTGAATCTTTCAGTTTAAGTCAACAACATCAGTATTTTTGTCAGCTAACATTGTGCGTGCACTTAAGGAATCATAGTTACGATAATTTGTCCAATGTCCGAACATTCGCGCTGAGTTCATCTTTCGTGAACTGATAAACGGCAGATGGAATTTATATCAAACCATCGGAAGTATTAACCGGAATTGACCCATTTCCAATTCTTAGCGAAAGCGATGTACTATAAAATGTCTTCGGCAATATCATTATTGCATGTATCCCATAATTGACGCGGCTGTGAAGGCTGATATGTCGAAATGATTATCGCGAAAAGTGTGCGATCTTCATTTGTATTCGAAGTAGCTATCGTATCGTCCATCGTTTGATTCCAGTGATTAACATGTTCAAGCAATTGTAATTGCAAACATTCTCAAAATGTTGCACACACCGTACCATTCACACTACGCAATGACTCAAATGAAGTTGAATAGCGTACAGTAATCAATATCAACCGAAGAAAGAAGCAATCGTCGTTTTTCAGGTGGATTGTGTAAATTCGTCCTAATGCATTAGTTGAGAAAACACCTGGATGTTCATCTACTGGTTAGCCTTGCTTTCTGCTATTTCCTCGACGATGCATTCCATGTAAAATATCAAGATATTTCCGAACAGAGCAATGTTCTCCCAAATGGATCACAGACGCAAGTTGAGAAAAAACTCGTCAATGTTAATTTTGTTGCTGGCGGTGTTTCCTCTGGCTGTACCGTATTCTCTGGGTTGAAAACGTTCATTAATTTCAGTAGTAAATATCCTACAAAGCGCTTTAGTGCAGTTCACGTATCGACCGTATCGTTCAAGACCAATAACCGCCATGTTGCTTCACCAAACTACAATACTCAACATTGATATGAGTTTTGAATGTGAATTAAAAAATAGTGGGGAATATAGTAAGATCCATGTGTCGTCAACTTCGATATTCACTCTTCTAAATTGAATGCTGACATACAAACCGAAAAAGGATTCTAGTGTCCGCAAGGTCTGGGTCTTTCTCTGGATCAGGAATTTCCGCAGAAATGATTTCATCAATTTCATCTGGTGTAACCACCGCCACCAATCCACCATCCAAAGAAGAATGTGTGCGTGCGACAAACCTTTTTTTTGCACCTCAACAGAGTACATCTAACAGCACCATTTATTCCATACGTTGCTTTAAGATAAAGTCCATCAGACATCACAGCTGTTGTTTGACGATCGTGACGATTGCTTGCTGAGTGATCGCACGTATGTCATCGCATCATGGGAGTACTCGGTAATGTGCCTTTGGCTGCCAATGGATGTTGATGCCAAAAAGAACGCCGACCACTATTAGCGCGCCTTCTTCGTGGCATCGTAACAAAGTTCAATCTGTAATTGGTCACTTTGTGTGAAACACACATAATGCTTTCACTGAATAATTTCCAAAATTTTTTTTCCTAACGAAAGGCATACGGTTTTTTATTTCTAAACTTTCCTCGATCCACAGCGAACAACCTCTGAAAATTTCATCAAGATTGGTTCAGCCGTTCTCGAGCATTAGCGTTACTAACAGCATTCTTGTATGGGAAAAATAAAAGAGTTCTTTTTAGGGATTTTCCGGCAATTATTCGAAATTTCCGTAAAAACCATCCTTGAGCCTCAACGAACATTTTAAAAAAAGAATTGGCAAAATTGGTCCAGGCGTTTTTGAGTTATGCGCTTACCAACACATTTTGCGATTCATTTTTATATATAAGATGAAATATGTATATTTGTAAAAATTGATTGTTAGCGTCGGGGAGCGGTAACAATGAACCCGCTAGGTGATAAATTCTACCTTGGATCTGTAATATGTATGCAATGTTATAGGAATAAATTTTTCCCTATTCATTGAAAAAACCATCAAATATTCCATGCAATCACCTTAAATGTCGGCATAAATTGATCTCTTATAATTTTTGTAGCGTCGAAAGAAGTCATTTGAAAAGACGAATTGTACTCTTGTATATGATTTAAAAAATGTTTTGATTCTGGTGATGTCTCAAAAATTAATGATTGTAATGGTTCAGGAGGCGGTTTGAATTGCGGCAATTTTACTTTCCCGTTAGCGCAACACATTCCAGCCGTTTCACCCGAGAATTTAGCCGCTTCACATCCATCCGCTTATAACATCCATCATTCCAATATATCCATGTACATTATAGTCGATTGAAGGGTCGTAATCAAATGCAGCACGGAACATATCTTCCAAAACACGACGTCGTATTCGCGTAGGTCTTGCTGGATTTCTTGCATGATGAGCTTCTGCAAATCTATTTCGTGGACGTCGCACTGCACTTTGTGATACTTTTTGTGAAAACATGCCCCGAGCATTTCGAGTACATCGACCTATGTTTGATTTTGGACGTGCCGGCATTTTCTTTAAAATAATTTCTTTATGATCACTTCGTTTGAAACACACATAAAGTTTTCACTGAATAATTTTCAATAATTATTCTTTAAAATAGCCGGAATAAAAAAGCAAGCGACCGAAATTGAACGATTCAAATAATTTACAAATCAAAATATTGAAAAACAAAACAAAAAATGATTGTATGAAAAGTCACTTTTTGGAAATATCCAATTTTTCGACTTTTCCTTATGAAAAGTATATGGTTTTTTTATATCTAACCCTTTCCAGATCCACAGCGAACAACTTCTGATTTCATGAAGACTGGTTCCGCCGTTCTCGAGCGTTAGCGTTACTAACAAACAAACAATCATATATGTATATATCGGGTGATTTTTTAAGAGCTTGATAACTTTTTTAAAAAAAAACGCATAAAATTTGCAAAATCTCATCGGTTCTTTATTTGAAACGTTAGATTGGTTCATGACATTTACTTTTTGAAGATAATTTCATTTAAATGTTGACCGCGGCTGCGTCTTAGGTGGTCCATTCGGAAAGTCCAATTTTGGGCAACTTTTTCGAGCATTTCGGCCGGAATAGCCCGAATTTCTTCGGAAATGTTGTCTTCCAAAGCTGGAATAGTTGCTGGCTTATTTCTGTAGACTTTAGACTTGACGTAGCCCCACAAAAAATAGTCTAAAGGCGTTAAATCGCATGATCTTGGTGGCCAACTTACGGGTCCATTTCTTGAGATGAATTGTTATCCCATCGTGCGGGATGGGATAGATACCGAGAGTTGAAGAGGGAAGCGAGACGCATTTGTAGACAGAAGAAGAAAGAGGCTGAAATGCGTGAGTACGAAGAGCTTGATAAGCTGGCCGACAGGGATAATGCTCGAAAATTCTACGAAAAAATGCGGCGGCTTACGGAAGGTTTCAAGACCGGAGCGTATTCCTGTAGAACCCCCAAAGGTGATCTAGTCACTGATGCCCAGAGCATACTTAAATTATGGAGGGAACACTTCTCCAGCCTGCTGAATGGCAGTGAACGCACAACACCAGAAGAAGGAGAACCCGATTCCCCAATCGATGACGATGGAGCAGACGTTCCATTACCCGACCATGAAGAAGTTCGAACAGCAATTGCCCGCCTGAAGAACAACAAAGCGGCAGGGGCCGACGGATTGCCGGCCGAGCTATTCAAACACGGCGGCGAAGAACTGATAAGGAGCATTCATCAGCTTCTTTGTAAAATATGGTCGGACGAAAGCATGCCCAACGATTGGAATTTAAGTGTGCTATGCCCAATCCATAAAAAAGGAGACCCCACAATCTGCGCCAACTACCGTGGGATTAGCCTCCTCAACATCGCATATAAGGTTCTATCGAGCGTATTGTGTGAAAGATTAAAGCCCACCGTCAACAAACTGATTGGACCTTATCAGTGTGGCTTTAGACCTGGCAAATCAACAACCGACCAGATATTCATCATGTGCCAAATCTTGGAAAAGACCCGTGAAAGGAGAATCGACACACACCACCTCTTCGTCGATTTCAAAGCTGCTTTCGACAGCACGAAAAGGAGCTGCCTTTATGCCGCGATGTCTGAATTTGGTAAAAAAAATGCCG
>NW_026089623.1:20062988-20110678 GCF_024586455.1 Bactrocera neohumeralis
TTATTTGGGACGAAGTGTCTATGGTACCTAAGTATGCAATAACCATTGTTGATAAGCTTTTCAAAGATATAACAAATGTGAATGTGCCATTTGGAGGAAAAATATTTGTATTTGGAGGTGATTTTAGACAAGTTCTTCCAGTTGTTAGACATGCCACCAGAACTTCAATTATTGAAAATTATATTAAACGCTCACCGTTGTGGTCAAAGGTGAAAATTCGTAGATTAGTTCAAAATATGCGAGCCAATAATGACCCTGAGTTTAAAAGCTGACTACTCAAACTGGGAAATGGTGACTTAGAAATCCAACATGCAATATCCGAAGATACTACATATTAAAATTCCACGACAATACTACGCTGATTATGATAACCTAATCGCTAAGGTTTACGGCACAAATGAAATAAATGACAGTAACATATCTAAGTTTTACTCAACAGCTATTTTATGTCCAAAAAATGACGAATGCTCGACTTTTAATGAGTATAGCATAGTATCAAAGTTATTGCCCGGGGATATTAAAATTTATCTAAGTTGCGATACAGTCGAAAAAATGAAAGTTATGATGCTCAGTGTTATCCAACTGAGTTACTTAATAAACTAACCTTCACATAAACTAATTTTGAAGAAAAATACAATCGTTATGTTGATTCGTAATCTTAATGCCAAAGAAGGACTTATAAATGGTGCCAGGATGGTCGTCAGCCATTTAGGCGAGAACGCAATAACTGTCAAATTAATCGATTCGGGAAAAATTGCTATTAGACCGCGAGTTAAACTAACTCCTTCAGATACAGCTGTACCCTTCCAGATGACTAGAAAACAGTTTCCTTTAAAAGTCGCTTTCGCTATGACTATAAACAAAGCTCAAGGTCAAACATTCGATAAAGCCGGTTTATATTTACCTAGCCCAGTATTTTCACATGGACATTATATGTGGCCTTTTCTAGAGTAGGCGATTCGAAGATATCACTTTTTCAGCCCAAGCGACATTCAAGCAAAAAATTGAAAATGAATTTATTTTTACGTCGAATATTGTATTTGAAGAAGTTTTGTAAAAAAATATTAAGTTTATAAAAGCATGTACATATCGAACATATCTAAAAACGTATACATATATCTATTACTTCTGATTGATGGTTTTGTGGTCATTGGGTCATATTTATAAAAAAAAAAGTTAAATATTGCTTTTTCTCAAATTTTCAGAAATTCGACATATGTAAGTTTGTATGAAGGAAACTTCAAAATTTTAGAGAAAAAGGTTTGAAAAATCCTAGACCTTGACTAATAAAAGGTTTCAAATCATTTTTGTTTTTTTTTTGTAGCGCAAGGCGCGCACGGGTCCACCTAGTAAAAAAACTTAATCCAAAAAAGTCACCGCGACACCATAATATTATCCCAAAAATGCTAATTGAGTTACCAAATATTGCTGTAGAAATAATATAATACCAACGCATCAATTCGGGTTTCGTGAAAAACATAGTACGATAGATCAAGGAAATAGAATTACTAACGAAATAAGAAAAGCATTTGAGCACAGAGAGTACTGTTCAGCTATATTTCTAGACGTGGCTCAGGCGTTTGATAAGGCATGAAGGCCTTTTATATAAAATTAAAAACATTCTACCTTTAGAATTGTATAAAACATTGGAGTCTTATTTAAAAAATAGAAAATTTATGGTAAAAGTGGGAGATTTCACATCTAATGAACAATAGATAAGGACTGGTGTACTACAGGGCAGTGTTTTAGGCCCAACACTATACATCATAAATACAACAAATTATCCAACAGCTGACAATGCAACTAATATTGATCAATCCAATTGGGTTCCAATCAAAAATGCTTAGAACATTCACGTGTTCACCATGGTACATGCGTACTGAAAATATCCATAAAGACTTTGTTATTTCTATGGTAAAGAAAGAAGTAGTAGACAGGAAAATTAAATATAAGTCTTAACTCCGACATCACCCAGACCCTTTGGCTAATGCTTTGGTACATTAATGCGATCAAACACGCCTTAAAAGAAGAGATATGCCCGCGAGTTAATTTTTACATTAAGTAAAAATGAGTCAAAAGAATATATTTTGAGTTGCACCGAAATGTGTACTCTTTATTTATACACCCAACTCTTTTTTTATATGGTTTCTTTTTACACGGTTGAAAAAAAAATTTTTTGTAACAAATGTTTAACCTAGTACGGTTTCAAAATCATTGTCTTGTAATAATGTTTGCTTTTACCACATTAACACCATTACTGAAATGAACATACATATGTACATAGTAGTAGCTGGGAAATCAACTTATTCGATAACACTTACCTACACATTTTGTTCGCATGATATTTACATTGCTGAAATGGATATATCCGGCGATGATACCGACTTAGTCCAGTTCGTCGCAAACAATTGCGCTTATTATCAAGAAGCGACGAATAATTATGTAGCTATGCGAATATTTTTTCCTTATTTCTATTCTAATTTTTCTGTTCTTAATTCTGGATTAACAGATTTCTTTTGTATTTTGCTTAATCTACCAATTTACCACCTGTATGAATTATGTATTTTATGTGAGTTTTAATGCTCAATAAAATGCCATATGAACATATGTACATAAGTATGTACGTACAAATTGAAAAAATTGAACATACAATTTGTATACATACATATCTGAAATTTTATAGGTAGGTAGGAAATTTTATAGTTTTCAACATTTTTTACACGGTTTTTCGAAGTAACTATAGGTCTTTATTTCGTCTTACACGGTTTTCAGACGACATGGGACGTATCCCCCATTTTACTGTAGGAAACGCCTCTTTTTTACCTGGCTTTTTACACGGATTTCTGAGGAACGTTTCTACCGTGTAAAAAAAGAGTTGGGTTTACTCTTAAGACTTATATATTACATGTTTGTTACTTCTATTTATACTAACTAGTATGTTTACTTATTACTAGTTGATACTTTGTTTAAATACAGATTACATTATTTGTGTTGGTTTGTTTACATATATATTGTTTGCTTAAAAATATTTGCTTTGTTTTAAGATACGGTTATTGTGGTATTCAAACTCAAGGTTGTTTTGATACTTGTTTGTTTAAGATTGTTTGTTCTAGTGATTGTGTTCTAGTGATACTCACGGTTGTTTTGAGGTTTTTTACTATTATAAGGAATACGTTCCTTAACTCGCGTACTAAGGAGCAACGTATCACCAAAACAGCTCAATCACTTGCTTGAGCGTGTCTACATTTTAAACATAAATAAGACTTTAAAACCTATTGTTAGGCTTTTAAAACAAAACAAAAAACACATTCAATAAATAAAACAGATATTGAAACAAAAAAAAACTATGTGTAGAACATGTAATTTCGGAGCACTATACTTTGAATATTTCAACAATCATGGGTCATTGTTTAAATGAGTTAAGGATCCACCCCCTCTTCTCGGTAAAACTGGCGCATCCTAATGCAACAGCGCAATTCACCACACCACACCAACACAACTCACCACACCTGTTCCCACTCAACAAAAGGATGGACAACGGGATGGGACTCACAATTCGATCTTCACAAGCCGCGCATCAACATTCGACACACACATTTTCGCACGTCAACATTCGCCAGCTGCAGTTCGCCCATCAACACTTCAACTTTCGGTATACACCGATTCGACTCTACACTGCGCCGCGGAAGCACAAATTTTCGTTGTTTCGACACCCAACCCGCTCGCTGCAATTAACTCGCTTATACATCATATATGTACATATGTATGTACATACTCGTATACTAAATCGGATCAATCCAGCATTCATCATTCAACAACCAACTTTATACTTATCATACATTTTTATTGTTAAATGTGAAGTGTCAAAATTCATATTTTTAATTAAAGTATGTATATTGTATTGAAAAATATAAAAGTATTTTTTCTTGCCCCCGTGTAAATATGGTCCTTCGAGCCTTACCGAAAGGCACTATTGGTTTCTACTCGTACAAAATTTTATAAAAAAAAAAAGAAACGTTTTTACATACATACATGGTGCGGTGGCAGAATTTAAACAAACAGATACATAAATATTGGAGAAAAAAAATATATATAAACAAATAATTTCCAAAATAAAAAGTTCCAGTATAAAACGTTCGTGTCAAAAAACAACAAAAATGGATTTAACAAACTAAAACTAAAGTGCGCGAGGTCTGAGTGCGGAACATGAACGGATAATAACAAAATATACAAAAAAAAAACAAAATTCAGGGCAGTACGGTGAAATACAACAAACAAACAAAAAACCAAAATAAAGTGCGGGAACATAATGCACTGACCCAAACAAAACAAAACAAAGTGCAGTGACACAAAAACCAAAAACAAAAAAAAAAAAAAAACAGAACAAAACCATATGTTTGCACTTACTTACATATATAAAGAACATAAAATCATAAATATCCATATATACACACATATAAATATATGTGTATATTAGTGAGGTGACAAAAATAAAAATGTGAACAGAGTGGAGAGAAACAGAGTGCAACAAGTAAACTGTTCCAAAAAACAAAAATAATCCACACAATCAATCGGGCGCGAAAATCAAAACAATTAGCTAAAACGAAACAAACGGGCGCGAACAACTAAAACAAATACAAGTATATTTACATACAAACAAACAACTCACACAAGAAGCCAGCAGAGAAGGATAAATAGGAGACGTTCTCTGAAGCCAGACTACTGGCAATAAAATCTCATACATATGTACATTCATACACATGTATATACAAATATTAGCCCCCAAAAAAAAACCCTGCGGGAAGATAAAGTGAGTTGTGTCGATTCCATTTATTATTATTGTATCTTAAGCACATGTGCACATACATATGTATTCCTAAAATCACAGTTTTATATAATAATGCATATAACCTGTGTTAAAAAATCCGTTTGGGTAATATAACAAAACTGGTACCAAACGGTAATAACTTACGTTTCCGAAAAAAAAAAATCAAAATGCCTACATATATAAAATAAATATATTTCTATAAGCATTTACTTGCGAAAAATTTTCGGCAATATCCCTTCTGCTTAATAAAGCAGCATGTCAGATGCATATAACAAAATAAGCAAAGGCAACCATTCAAATTACGATATAAAAAGCAACACGAAAAAAATATAAAACAACAAAACCAACATACCTATGCATATTTACCGAGTGCAGGTATATTACACGTATTTATATATAATAGTGCATACGGAAAACATCTGTTTTACCGAATTCGTTATCGCGCTCTCTTCGTCGTGTAAATATATTGCTAAAACAAAAGCAAACAGAGTTACACAAAACATTACAGCATATTCTTTGACCATATACCTGTACATTAGCACAAGCAAAGCGCATTGATCTCTTCAACGAGCTCTCAATCGCACAAAGCATAAGTACATACATACATATGTATATACAAGTCCGAGTATTAGGGTGTACCTAAATACAAAATTTCGGACATCAAATATTTTAATGTATAAAAACGCGGTTTAATAGTAATTAACGATTCAAAGTAAAATATAAATACAAATAATACCAATGCAAGTACATATATACAAAACGATATTAATAAAATATACGTTTGTACTGATATAATCTGAAAAAACTCTTATTTATTTAAAAGAGTATACAATTTGTTACACTACATCGCTTCGATTAGATACTACAAATCAGTTTACACTGAGAAAAATTTAATTAACTTTGACAAATACTTTATATATAAATATATAAAATAAGAAATATAAATATTTTTATAATATAACAAAAATGGTTAACAACGAAAAAAATCAAAATAAACCTGCAGGAGCTACACGCTCAAAACAGGCTATTAAATTTATTTCACAAAGTGACAGTATATTACGATACTGCACTAGATTTGCCTCTTCACCGATTCATGAGAACTCTGAATCGTTATTAGAAATAAAAAGCCAAAACCTTAAAAATTTTTGGACTCGCCTCCAAGCGGCTCATGACGCCATTCTAGATTCTGACGATTCAGATATACACAATTTCAAATCCTCGGCTTACGCAATATACGAAAACTACTTAGACCAGTATGAAGAAACGAAAGCTATGATCTCCGATCAATTAAAGCTAATAAAAGCAATTGCACCTACTCCCCACAGTAGAGTAGAGCTGCCACAAATAGACAGTCAAGAGGCAAGTTCAGGCATCCACCTCGAGGTGCCCGCATGTGACACAGAAACCTTTTACGGAGGTTATGAAGAATGGCCGTCCTTCCGGGACATGTTTACGGCCGTGTACATAAACCATTATCAATTATCACATGCGC
Organism: Bactrocera neohumeralis; assembly: GCF_024586455.1. Lineage (NCBI taxonomy): Eukaryota > Metazoa > Arthropoda > Insecta > Diptera > Tephritidae > Bactrocera > Bactrocera neohumeralis. Next base: position 20,069,309 of record NW_026089623.1, read on the forward strand.
AAAAATTGTATCACCTCAGATACAAAACTAAAGGTCAAGCAGGCGAAATAGTCAAACAGTTCGCATTAAATGACGATAATTTCAATTTGGCTTGGGAAGCTCTAAAAGCTAGATATGAAAACGACAGAATACTGGTCGATAAGCAAGTAACTACACTAATGAACTTGCCAAAAATTAAGAAAGGAACAAGTGTAGAATTCATCAAACTAGAATCCACTGTTTCAAATTGTTTGTCGATTCTATCGACACTAAATATTCCCACAGACAGCTGGGACCCAATTCTGGTAAACATATGCACCGCCGCATTACCAGAAAAGTCGTTACTTCTTTGGGAGCAATCACTCTCATCACGAAAAAAGTGCCCAACGTGGCAGCAAATGAAAAATTTTCTCACCGCCCAATATGAAATTGCGGAAAGGTTAGAAGAAAAAATAATCAAAACTAAGATCATTAAACACGACCAAAATAGAAGCTTCAATAGACCCCAAGCTAGAAGCAACAAAAATTTAAACAAAAGCTTTCACAAAACGCTCTCGTTCATATCCGAACAGAACAAATATATGTCATGCGAACTATGTACAGGAGGGCATAAACTCAAAACTTGCGAGAAGTTTAAAAAATTAAATATTAACGAAAGGAACAACTTTGTCAGATCAAAAAGACTCTGTACAAACTGCTTGTCCCATACACACAATCTTAAAAATTGAGACAAGAGACACCATGTTGCTCAAAGGCACAAAAAGTTCAAACGCTGCACAGCGAAGCACAAAGTGGACTAGTTATAGAACCAGTTACCACCAGAACAACTCAGGTTGAGAACAAAAACCTTAATTCACAATTAAGTAAATCGCAAAAGTTAAAGAAACTTCCATTAGCAAACAAAACTATAAAAGATCAGTATTGTGAGCACTTCTCTAAAGCCACAACTACTGGATCAAATAATGGCCGTACGTCCATACGGCACGGTTATGTGGCCCGCTGCTAAACGCCAAATAAGTGCATATGCACTAAAACATAAAATACAACAAAATTTTCTCCAAAAGTCGAAAAATCGACACATTTTATACACTATTGCCCCATAGAGGCTTAAATTTTCAAATGTAAATAAAATCAAAAAGGAAGTTAAGGGATCACAATACTCCCAATGCGATACATTGACGCACCTACGCTTACAAGCTAAGGTCGCTTTTAGCACATCTATCAAAGCGCTCCCCATATGGGTGGGTTATGGGAATTAGCTACATAAAGCATCAAATTAATTATGAAGAATTCTCTACTCCACGAATCGAAGCCGTTCCCCATTCACGGCCACTCTCGCAAGATCCCTCTATTGTCACAGTCCTAACTCCAGGGCTAAGGAGTACCCATTCTGGCCATATCTGAGCCAGGCGTGGAGATACTATCCTTCAAAGAATAAATAAAATGCAAACCATTTTAGAAAAGGCAAAGAATACATTACCGGTATACCAAACCGATAAAATAGGAAACTGTAAATAACCGCTAATAAAATGAAAAAAACCAAATAACTTTTTTGCTATAATAATACAATAAGTCGTCAAAATACGCTTTTATTACTGCCTCAAGCGCCAATACTTACACAAAATACAAATTTCTATTAAAAGCAAAATCGCTTCTTACAGCTAATATTCTGCGCCCTCGGCTACTCCACCAACAGTAAGCCGAGTTGTCTGTCTCAGATTATATATATATAACTAGGCAAAATATTCGCCTAGGGGGCCCAGGATGTTTAACTGAGTTAAGGATCCACCCCCTATACTCGGTAAAACTGGCGCATCCTAATGCAACAGCGCAATTCACCACACCACACCAACACAACTCATCACACCTGTTCCCACTCAACAAAAAGGATGGACAACGGGATGGGTCTCACAATTCGATCTTCACAAGCCGCGCATCAACATTCGACACACACATTTTCGCACGTCAACATTCGCCAGCTGCAGTTCGCCCATCAACACTTCAACTTTCGCTATACACCGATTCGACTCTACACTGCGCCGCGTAAGCACAAATTTTCGTTGTTTCGACACCCAACCCGCGCGCTGCAATTAACTCGCTTATACATCATATATGTACATATGTATGTACATACTCGTATACTAAACCGGATCAATCCAGCATTCATCATTCAACAACCAACTTTATACTTATCATACATTTTTATTGTTAAATGTGAAGTGTCAAAATTCATATTTTTAATTAAAGTATATTGTATTGAAAAATATAAAAGTATTTTTTCTTGCCCCCGTGTAAACATATATCAACATAGACAACATATCTATTTTCTAAAACTTAAAAATATTCCGTCATGATCACTATAAAGTGTTTCATGTGTGATACATGAGGTTTGTCTATACCCAATCTATTGCTGTTTGCTGTTTTGTTGTGGCGGCGTTGTCCAATATAGATTGAAATCCCAACTGTTGTAATCGACACTCTAAATCGTCAGTTGCTGTGAGGCAACATATGTTAAAGTCTCCAAGGACTACTGATGGTTCATTAAACTGCTCATTTCTCTGACGGATATTATTTACAAACTGCACTCTAAATTGTGGCAGTCTATACGTGGGGTTTCTGTACACAAGTGGTAAAGAAACTGTCGATCTGTTTACGTTTATTAGTTGGTAAACGTTTGCTGAACCCGTGACGTTCCTTGAGAATGATCCTTCTGATAGATCTGGGCACCGCTCTTTTCTTGCGTATATTATAAGGCCGTTGGCCGGGTGTCGACCTTGTTTCCTTTGTTTCTCCATCAAGGCGTGAAATAACATTATAGCCCTCTATTGGAAATTTTTCTTGAGATAAAGCCCAAGTCTCAGCAAACCACAAAATATCTGCAGAACAAATCAGTTTATCTGATCTGATATCCGCAATATGCTTGTTTAGACTCCTTACATTTTGGTAACAAATATACAGGCGTTGTTCCGATTTTTCGGCTAAAAATCTGTAGCATTTCTTCAACGCACCTCCTCAATCTATTATAATGAGTTTTAATGGGATCCTGCTGTCCAAATGGGTTCGAAGGAGAAAATTTCCCGATTATATATAATCCATTGGCATTTGTGGCTCTGCTACATCCTACATATAAAGCTGATCTACCCTCTAGATGAACTGCAAATTGAGCGTACGTTGACAGGGAACTGTCTACGTTCTATAGTTATTTGTTCATTTCGTTTGTATAGGAATGATCGGACCATGCTCATGATTGGTGTCCAATCTGCATTTCTTTCTTTCCGTCTTGATCAACTCTTGATTCTGCGAATTTCTTCCATAGTCGCACCACTGTGATTTCAGGTGCAGACGATTCGGACTAATCCATCACTCGTGCTTATGCTGACTGTTACCATGTATTTAATCGACGTTTTGAGCTGCAATGTATGAGGCATTCCCTGTGTTTCTGATGGCTTGAAACCCTTCACAGCTTCTAATATTTTTGCTTTGCTGCGTTCTGTTAAGGAACTTGACTTAATTGTATCCTTCGCAGTCAAAATGAACGCGTTGGTCATCGTGTCCGCCAGTTTTGTTGTATTGAAATTATTTACCCCAGCATTTGAATAAAAGAGATGGATGGCTTCGTTGGGTAACTCGTTAAAGGTCTTTTCCCTGCTTTTGATTAATTGGATGTCAGCGTGTGTCATATTTTCCTCTGACATGTTGTTTAAAGCGATGGCAAATTCTTGATCTTCACGCTGACGCATTATTTCGGTGAGTTTGAAGTATCGAAATTGATCCCAGAGCGGGGTTCCTGTAATTTCATTGTAATGATCATTGCCATTCGGCGCAAATATCCATCGATCTCCTACTGGTGGAAACTGTTTTAAGTCACCAAACACGATAAATGGAATGCCTCCAAAGTAAGCACTGCTCCTAAAAATTGAGATTAGCATGACTGGTGTTCAATGTGTCACTATTGAGGGGCCGAAGATCGGGGGAGGACTGGTTGACGGTGAGTGCAAAAATGAAATGAAGTATAAGTCCTCCAATTCCAAATGCTGCTTTGCCAGTGGGTGCGCAGAGTAACACCTTGGCTGTTTCGGGGTTAGTTCCTGGTACACTGTTAGCGCGCAATGTCAACGACTGATATATAGTCAGTCTCGACATCATTATTTAAGCTCCGTTTTTTCATTTCTCCATTGGTGAAATATCATGTCAGTTTCTCTGAAGAAATCATCTCTTGAATTTTCAACGCTGAAACGTTTCCAGCGCAGAATAAGTGCTTGCTTCCTTTTCCTTAAAATCGCTGATCCATCTTTTAATGGTATTGGAAGTGCAGCTGTCGTGTTATTCTCGTTTTCTACTTCATTTTAGTCTTCATTATTAACAGAAATATTCCTACTTGTTTTGGAAAATCTGAACCATGCTGCACAATCTGCTATGCGTAGTTCTTCCTATTGATCGGGCGTTTGAGAGTAGTGCTCCAGTACACTCGGAACATACTTGTATATGTCCGTAGAATTCTCCTGTAAAGCATCCAATATGTGATGTGTTTATAAATATCTCCCCATTACTCGCTTCCGATAAATGCAGTCCCAAAATATTATAAGCTGCTTCTTGAGCCGATATTTCCGACCCGTTTTCAAATTTGTTTACGATGTGCTGCAGTTTTCTTTTAATGGAGTAATTCCCAGCATTTATTTCCTCCATGGTTTGTCTCAGTAGTGTTGATACCCTTCCATTGGATTTATTTATATAATTAATTATATAGCTGCAGCAAGCGTAGGCGTCCAAAATGAATTGAGTATCCATATTTGCTCTATGCAAATTAAGAATATTTTTATTGTAAGCATTTAGAAGCCTGTCCAAAAATTTTCTCTTTAAGAAAATGTGTGGCTTCATAGTCAGTGTTAATCCGCTCATCCTCCAAAGGATTTTCAAAGCAGTTCAAATGTATTATTTCTTCTTCTGCGAGATCCGTCAGAGTTAATAGTTCCTGTATTTTTAGAAATCGAAGTTTGTGTTGCTCAATACCTTCCTCATTTTCTAAGGGGAAAAGAGTTTCTGTCCGCAGCATCGACGGATATGGCATGTTGAATCGGCACACTTGTTTTCCATGCAGGTCTTTTAGGCAAGCTCGACCATGTCTGTGTTTTTGGTACTGAATAAATTCCTGTAAGTCCAAACATCCCCATCAGTCGTAATGTGTCGGTCGATGACAGTTTCAACTTCAGTTGTGTTGATGATTCCATCACTTTCCAATTGCGGTGCATCGCTAAACCAGTACATGCCATGACAATGTGGTGATACCCTATGCTGAAATTCAATTCTTTAATAGTAACGGACTACAAAATTTCCTCCAAACAGTCCGTTTTGTAACAATTTCAGCATTTGGCGGAATCGATTGTCGAAATATCTGGAACATGTAACTGGATCTGTCTTTATCAGTCTGGCCTTTTCAGAACTTGATTGATTGACTTTAATGTCTACTTTACCTACTAGTTACTTTAATATGACCAACAGCTCCGGCCATTTTGTTTCTGCAGCTGACATTGTTATGAAGAATGTTCGCAATTCAAACTGACGGATCATGGCTTAAATTTTTTTCTTTTCAGCCTCCCAATGTGCAGGTGTGGATCGAAGTCTTTTGGTATTTGCTGGATAAGGTTTTTGCTGGATAAGGTTGCTGACAAAGTTTTCATCCCTCACATTTGCAGCAGTTATATTTCTTGATCCCGACTTTTTGCGCAGGCAAATAGGAATAGAATTTTTGATACGCTTCAACTCGTAGAACTTATAAATATACAGAAGCACGTCCACAGGCACGTAATCGTCGATCATAGCGTCGTATTTCAGATCGTGCAATTTTGCTATAAGTTGTTCATTCCGCAGAAAATTGTTGGATGCGACAACTCCTGAGCATCATCGTCGGTTGTAACGTCCCTTGGGCATCTACCTTGCCCTGGTGCCATTGCAACCCGTTTAATCGATCTGTTTTCAAGGGGTTCATTGTCCATCAAAGTTTCCTGGCCACATGGATTTAATTCCTCTTCCATTTCCTGTACATTTTCCTGACGGGCATTAAGCAGGTTTATTACTGCTACTTCATCTGCAGGATCCGCAATAAATGGCACAGTTTCCTACATTTGGCAGCCAATCACTTGACATTTGAATGTTGGGCTTAACTTAGAGCTCTGTACCCAACAGATAATTCAGTGCCTGCGTTTTTTCGTTTGGTACTCGGAAAAATATGTTCCTAAACACCTGCAATATTTTTGCTGGTCGCACTGTCTCCGTCATAAAATTTTGCTGATATTCCAAGCGACATTTCGGTGCTCTTGAATAATATGGCTGTTGTCAAACCTTCGTGTCAGCATGGTGACTGTCTCAACAACAGAAATCGGGATATTTACTACTGCTCCACGAATAGCGCATGGCCGTTCATATCCTAAAGATATGATGCGCATAAATGGAATACTCGGGGATATTAGCCTTTCCTCCAGGTACGTTAAATCTTGAAGGCATTCCGGAATATCAGGAAACTCCATTCATCCTGAGAGGCCGATATTTGGTATTTTAACAATCCGATAGCAGGTACTACAGAAATTATATTTTTGGTCCAAAGATGGAAACTTTGATGACAAGTAAAAAACTTTTCTTGCATCTTCCGAGTATGTGAACTTTGATGAGGTCTGACGTTTGTCAAACTTTTTTACTTGGTGAAGGAACCAAGTGCCCGACAACACACGCATATCTCAGTGGGCCCTTTTTTATTAATATTGTGTACGTATCAAAGATGTTGGCAGCTCGACGTTGGCGTGCTTGTTCTTCTAACAGTGCATCAGGAGAAAGTTCACGACGTCTTCTGATATTCCTCCTGGCTTGCTTTTCGCTCTCCAACTGACGATTTGCGGGATCCGACCTATGGAGTCGTACTCTTTCCATCGTTGATTCCTGCTCGTTTGCAAGTTTTAGCCTGGTTTGCTGGCGTGTCACTCTTCTTTGAGAAGAATTTAAAACGTCTTCTTATTGGATCTCCTCGACGACTTCTTCGCCATGCTGCATCTCGTTGCTCTTCCGTCTTCTCTGGTTATTGAATTCTGCCATCGTACAGAACGTTCCAACTCATACCAAATTTCGTGAAGATATATCGTCAAATGAGGAAGTTTTTCATGCAAGCATTTGATTCCGATCATTCAGATTGTGTGGCAGCTATATTAACCCTTTCGATCCGAAAAGCCGTTGAAGTAAATAAAATGTATTTCGCATAATTAATCGAGATGACAGGTATGGGAAAAACATATTTTCCATTAAAAAACGAGTTCAATGAATCAGGGGCGGGGGGAGGGGCTGGGACAAATTTGTCCCGTCAGTATTTTTTGATGGGACATATTTATCCCGATCAGTACTTAATGCTCCCAAGGCTTACATATTATTTCAACTGATTTTTATATGAAAGCTAATTTTATTTGTAATTCAATGAACATTTTCGGTAAACAAAAGTGAAATACAAATTTCATATAAGACTATAAAATAAAATAAATTTGAAATTAATGAAAATATTTGAAAATTTGTATTTATTTGTGATAAGGTGCAAAACAGTCCTTGCAGAGAAGAATCTGACATTCTTCACATATTGTTTTTGTACGTCTCTATTTCTTTTGTTCGGCGGAACCAGCACAACGCCTCCGATTGCATCGGTAGGTGCCCAGCACTTATTTTTCTTTTTCTACCAGATATACCACTGCGACGAACAGATGCCTTCGTCTTTCCCTCTTCAATCATGTTTTCAGCCAAAACTATCATAAAATCAAATAATAGGTTTTGTTTTCGTCCCAGTTGAGAACTGATTACCCAGGAATTTCCAACAGAGATCATAAGTAGTATATACAAAACTTTTTTCCATCATTTGATAGACTTCCGGTCCAATTCGTATTGGCCTGCGATTTGGTCAGCTCGATCAACCGCTCCCATTATCTGTCTGTAAAATTTTATCATTCCAGGGCAGTCTACATTGAATTTGTCGAAATTTCAGATAAATGACAATTACTTACAACGATTACTTCCTTGGTATCATGCCATTTGGCAAACATCAAACCTGTGTTGCTTTCTCGGAAAATGGATTGACCCTTCTTGAGCTTAATATTAATTACTGGCAATTTCTTATGGTTTGGAATAGCAGTTCCTAACGCGGCATAATTCAAATTTTCAAGGAGGTTAATACTGGTGAAGAGTTAACTTCTTGTAAATTGTCTCCTACTACCTCGTCTTGGTGATCAATACTCTTATGTTCAGCATCACTGCTTTCAGTAGTAGACTCCTCACCATCTGTAGGCTTATATCTATCACTACTAACGCCCGAAAAGTCTTCACCTTCATCAGAAGACTCCAAGATATTAGCAATTTCATTGCGATCTATTGATTTTGACATTTTTAGTCGGTACAAAAGTTATAAAATTATTAATTGAAATAAAACGTTGACAATAAATGTGTGCGTCGGATCCTGACTGGGACATTTTTAGCCCAACAAGAATACTGATGGGACACATATATCCCACAAACTTATAGATATCAATAATTACAAAAATACAATATAATATTAGTACTCACCGACTTCACAATATGTCAAAAACACTAACACAACTATTTATTAAGGTTTCAGTCGATTTAAAAACAGTAAACTTACAAATATCGAAAAATTCACTGCGAATTATGAAATATGCGTCCATCCAATCGTTCTATTTTGGCAAAGAAACACGCGTTTATTATTTAAAATACCACGAATGTAAACAAATACCGTTAAGAATAGTATAACCTACGAAAAGGGACTAATCTAAACTCTTTTAACCACTTATTTTCTACGCTAGGTATCAGTGAAAATACAACGGGACACATAGGACCCGTTCGGATCGAAAGGGTTAAAGTGATTCAAAAAAAACCAAAAAAAAATTTTTTCGTTTGGTACTCGGAAAAATATGTTCCTAAACACCTCTAAGAAATCCTCTCCAAACATGAGTTTTTAATTGTAACAGGAAGATCCTCCTACATACAGTTTTCTATTTTTTCTTATTATCAGATAGAAAAATTTATATCTCGCTTCCAACTATTTAAAAAATATATTGTCCCTTAGATTTTGTAGGAAATTGAACGCTCTACAAAAAAGGTCTAATATGATTTTTTCGTAAACCCAAAGGTTTAAAGATGTTAACAGTTAAAGTGTGATTATTTTTGGGAAAATTTTTTATTTTTTATGAATTTTATAACTCAATGAAAAAAAATTATTAAGAATGATGAAACTCACAGTTTTGTAGGAAATTTCTTCTTCTTAATTCTTCTTACGCGATTATAGCCGAGTTAACAACAGCGCGCCAGTCGTTTTTTGTTTTCGCTACGTGGCGCCAATTGGATATTCCAAGCGAAGCCAGGTCCTTCTCCACTTGGTCCTTCCAACGGAGTGGAGGTCTTCCTCTTCCTCTGCTTCCCCCGGCGGGTACTGCGTCGAATACTTTCAGAGCTGGAGTGTTTTCATCCATCCGGACAACATGACCTAGCCAGCGTAGCCGCTATCTGTTAATTCGCTGAACTATGTCAATGTCGTCGTATATCTCGTACAGCTCATCGTTCCATCGAATGCGATATTCGCCGTGGCTAATGCGCAAAGAACCATAAATCTTTCGCAGAATTTTTCTCTCGAAAACTCGTAACGTCGACTCATCGGTTGCTGTCATCGCCCAAGCCTCTGCACCATATAGCAGGACGGGAGTTATGAGCGACTTATAGAGTTTAGCTTTTGTTCGTCGACAGAGGACTTTACTTTTCAATTGCCTACTCAGTCCGAAGTAGCACCTGTTGGCAAGAGCAATCGTGCGTTGGATTTCCAGGCTGACAATGTTGGTGGTGTTAATAATGGTTCCTAAATAGACGAAATTATCTACAACTTCAAAGTTATGACTGTCAACAGTGACGTGAGTGCCAAGTCGCGAGTGCGACGACTGTTTGTTTGATGACAGGAGATATTTCGTTTTGCCCTCGTTCACTGCCAGACCCATTTTCTGTGCTTCCTTGTCCAGCCTGGAGAAAGCAGAAATAACGGCGCGGGTGTTGAGTGCGATGATATCAATATCATCGGCATACGCCAGGAGCTGTACACTCTTATAGAAGATGGTACCTTCTCTATTTAGTTCTGCAGCTCGAACTATTTTCTCCAGAAGCAGGTTGAAAAAGCCGAACGATAGGGAGTCGCCTTGTCTGAAACCTCGTTTGGTATCGAACGGCTCGGAGAGGTTCTTCCCGATCCTGACGGAGCTTTTCGCGTTGCTCAACGGCAGTTTACACAGCCGTATTAGTTTTGCGGGGATACCAAATTCAGACATCGCGGCATAAAAGCAGCTCCTTTTCGTGCTGTCGAAAGCAGCTTTGAAATCGACGAAGAGGTGGTGTGTGTCGATTCTTCTTTCACGGGTCTTTTCCAAGATTTGGCGCATGGTGAATATCTGGTCGGTTGTTGATTTTCCAGGTCTGAAGCCACACTGATAAGGTCCAATCAGTTTGTTGACGGTGGGCTTTAATCTTTCACACAATACGCTCGATAGAACCTTATATGCGATGTTGAGGAGGCGAATCCCACGGTTGTTGGCGCAGATTGTGGGGTCTCCTTTTTTATGGATTGGGCACAGCACACTTAAATTCCAATCGGTGGGCATGCTTTCGTCCGACCATATTTTACAAAGAAGCTGATGCATGCTCCTTATCAGTTCTTCGCCGCCGTGTTTGAATAGCTCGGCCGGCAATCCGTCGGCCCCTGCCGCTTTGTTGTTCTTCAGGCGGGCGATTGCTCTTCGAACTTTTTCACGGTCGGGCAATGGAACGTCTGCTTCATCGTCATCGATTGGGGAATCGGGTTCGCCTTCTCCTGGCGTTGTGCGTTCACTGCCATTCAGCAGGCTGGAGAAGTGTTCCCTCCATAATTTAAGTATGCTGTGGGCATCGGTTACTAGATCACCTTAGGGGGTTCTACAGGAGTATGCTCCGGTCTTGAAACCTTCTGTAAGCCGCCGCATTTTTTCGTAGAATTTTCGAGCATTACCCTTGTCGGCCAGCTTATCAAGCTCTTCGTACTCACGCATTTCAGCCTCTTTCTTTTTCTGTCTACAAATGCGTCTCGCTTCCCTTTTCAACTCTCGGTATCTATCCCATCCCGCACGTGTTGTGGTCGATCGTAACGTTGCGAGGTAGGCAGCCTGTTTTCTCTCCGCTGCAACACGGCACTCCTCGTCGTCGTACCAGCTGTTCTTTTGCACATTCCGAAAACCAATGGTTTCGGTTGCAGCTGTACGTAAGGAATTTGAAATGCCGTCCCACAGTTCCCTTATACCGGGTTGTTGACGAGTGCTCTCAGAGAGCAGGAGTGCAAACCGAGTAGAAAATCGTTCGGCTGTCTGTTGTGATTGCAGCTTATCGACGTCGAACCTTCCTTGTGTTTGTTGGTGTGTGTTTTTTGCTGCACAGAGGCGGGTGCGAATCATGGCTGCAACAAGATAGTGATCGGAGTCGATGTTAGGACCTCGGAGCGCACGCACATCTAAAACACTGGAGACGTGTCTGCCGTCTGTCACAACATGATCGATCTGGTTAGCAGTTTTTCGATCCGGAGACAGCCAGGTAGCTTGATGAATTTTTTTATGCTGAAATCTAGTACTACAGATAACCATATTTCGGGCCCCGGCGAAGTCGATCAGCCTCAACCCATTTGGGGATGTTTCGTCGTGGAGGCTGAATGTACCGACCGTAGTGCCAAAGATACCTTCTTTACCCACCCTGGCGTTAAAGTCGCCAAGCACGATTTTGACATCGTGGCGGGGGCAACTCTCATAAGTGCGCTCCAAGCACTCATAAAAGAAATCTTTGGTCACATCGTCCTTCTCTTCCGTCGGGGCGTGGGCGCAAATCAGCGATATGTTGAATAGCCTCGCTTTGGTGCGGATTGTGGCTAGATGTCCATTCACCGGAGTGAATGATAGTACTCGGCGACGGAGTCTCTATCCCACCACGAATCCAACACCAAACTTGGGCTCCTTTATATGGCCACTGTAGTAAATATCACAAGGACCCACTTGTCTCTGTCCTTGTCCCGTCCATCGCATTTCTTGGACGGCGGTGATGTCAGCCTTTATTTTTACGAGGACATTAACCAGCTGGGCAGCGGCACCTTCCCAATTAAGGGTCCGGACATTCCAGGTGCATGCCCTCAAATCGTAGTCCTTATTTCGTTTGCCATGGTCGTCATCAAAAGGGGGGTCTCTCATCCGAGGCTGTATTTTCTTTGTCATTGGTACTGATTTTTACGTGGCGGGTCCCAAACCCAACGCACAACCCTATGTAGGGGATGTTTCGCCTTCTCACATTAGCTCGCCCTCGAACGGATCTTCTTAGGCTGCCCAGAGGATACTTGGTCAAAGACCGGAAGTAGTGAGCTGCTTGAGCCATGTGTAAAAGAATTGTTTCTGGCCACTCCCAAGTGAATGGCGATCAGATAACTTTCCTCACTTGCGTGAACTTCTATACATGACTCCATCCTCCTTGTAGGAAATTTACTGCTGTATAAAAATGGTCTGAGGTGATTTTTCGATTAAGTTAAGCGTTTACGAGATATTCATCGTCAAACATCAATGCATATTAGGGTGGATCAAAAAATTTTTTTTTTTCGTTTGGTACTCTGAAAAATAGGTTTCTTTCAAAATCTATGCATAATAATTTTTTTTCATTAAGTTATAAAATTCATAAGAAATAAAAAATGTTCCCAAAAATAATCACACTTTAACTGTTAATATCTTTTAAACGTTTGGGTTTACGAAAAAATCTTATTTGACCTTCTTTGTAGAGCATTCAATTTCCTACGAAATCTTAAGAACAAGATATTTTTTCAAGTAATTGGAAGCGAGATATAAATTTTTCTATCTGATAATAAGAAAAAATAGAAAACTGTATGTAGGAGGACCTTCCCGTTACAATTAGAAACTCATATTTGGAGACGCTTTCTAAGAGGTGTCTAGGAACATATTTTTCCGAGTACCAAACGAAAAAAAATTTTTTTTTTTTTTGAATCACTCTAAGCTATATGCTATATAGAGCCGATCTGAACCATTTCTTCCGATATTACATTATTTCTATGAACAATAACTCATACCAAATTTCGTGAATGAGCAGCTTCTTGAAGAGAAAATTACGTTTGCAAAATTTCAAAACGATATCTTAAAAACTGAGGGACTAGTTCGTATATAAATTATTCAAAATGTATGGTTCAATTTTAAAATTATTTTATTTGCCGTCATCTCGGCTTAGTTGTCAAGTATAAAGTGCCACTTAAAATTATTCCTAACTTAGCTCAAGCCACCAACCCGCATCGCGTTGTGGCTCCTCTGCTGACGTTTTGCTGACCTTGCGCCTCTTGCATGGTGTTTGTTTACTTTGATGTCTGGCCAATGTTCTCACGCAAAATGTGCTGACTTAGCGACATGTGCAGAGTGGTAGGCTCTTATTACGACGGGAATTAGGGTGTGTCGTTTCCTCGCTATAACTCCTCCCCTTCTAAATGGGGAACGTCCTCGGTCCTAAAAGAAGCGGTTTTAATTGCAGTTTCAACGGATTTGGCTATGATAATCTCTCTCTTGGTCCTCCTTTTCCTGAGAAGGACGTAAACAGTGAATGCCATGATTAATAAGACACCAAAGGCTAAGAAACCTGTAACGTGGCCATAATGGATTGATCGCTGCAGGTGATTGATCCTTTGAACATTCTCTAGATTCACATGGTGAAGGTAAGAAGCGCTTAATATTTCTGTGTGCTGCGTCAAGTTGATTGTAGAAGCCCATGGAGTTTCAGGTTTTAGAGGCAATGTAGAATTTTCGTTATAAAAAGTCGTACCATTAATCTTTACGTTGTTTTTGAAGACCACGAGGTATGTTCCGTTGACCGTAATAGGGACCTCATTATTTTCCTCGATGACAGCCAATTGGTCATTGATGACAACAAGGCCGTCACTTATCGGTGAAATTGGTGTGAGGTTGTTAAATGTTGTACTGCAATTAGCGGTGTTGCGAGTCAGTAGTTGCAGAGCGCATGATGTAGTCGGAGATGGTAAGCAAAACGTTGGTGTTGTGTCGCTGCAGTTCTTTACGGCTACGGTATGGTTATAACACTTGGCTAAGATGGATTCTTCAAGGTGCAGGATTTGGTGGCCATGAGCTACCGGTAAAATAGTAATTTTCTTACATCTAAACATAGGAATCGGATATCTTATTAAAAAGTAAATTATGTTATTATACTGTAATATCTTAATTCTAGCCACTGCCATAACATCGGCCACGGTAAGGTCAGTGAAGTGCTCGTCTCCTGTTATGAAATTTATTTCGTTACTGTCTAAGAGAATGGGACTTAAGACCCCAATTTTGGCGAAAGTGACAGCTGTTATAATGTTATTTAATTCTGATGAAAATCCTAAAAACATATATGAAACTTTTTTGTTAATTGTTTATCATTAGAAACACTTAGGTTCTAGATTAAGTTTAACGAAGGTTGTCTTTATGGACCCTTCTCCCTTTTATTAAAACTGTTGTACCCAAGTCTTTTTCCACCTCTTCCTCAGTATAAAGAGGCGTAAGCTTATTGCCTAGTCTCCTGTTATTTTTAAGAAGTACTTTTTCTCCAACAGGGAACTCCCTATCCTGCCTGTTCTTATTATGAGTTGTTAGTTCTCTTTCCTGTGCGTTTCTTAAGCGGCATGGTATTTGGTTGTCATCTCTAATTGAACGAAATACGGTAAGGGGCTTCATCCCCGTTACTGTGTGAATGGACCTGTTATACTCAATCGTAGCTAAAAGGACAATTTCCTCAACATCATCAAGATTTTTGTCAAGTTTAAGGCATCGTGCTATTTCCATTAGTGTGCTATGGAATCGCTCCACCTGACCATTTGATGTACTATGTAGTGGTGGAGCATTCGCAATGTCGATATTGAAGTGATTCTTTAATGTAGCTTTGATGCTGTGTGAATTCAGCGACTTCTCATTGTCGCAATAAACTATTCGAGTACCGAAAAACATGTTGAGTAACTGAAGGAGCTGTGGTTTGACATCTACTATCGTTCTTGATTTCAACGACTGTACTATCGAAAATTTTGAAAACTTGTCGATGCACGTCAAGAAGAACTTGGACCCGGTAGAAAATATGTCAATGTGAAGAATTTCTCCACAATATGTTGGTATGGGCGTTTGAGCGATAAGCTGTTTCTTTGGGTGCCGATCATACTTCGCCCGCGAGCAAGTTCGACAATTTCCCACAAATTGTTTAACTTTTTTCTCCATTTTTGGAAAGAAATAATCCTCTAGAATTTGTTTTGTGTTCTCCTGCGCTGCTCGATGCGCTCTGTTATGTTCAGCAGCGATAATTTCCTGCTGCTCATTCGGATTCGTAATGTCGTTAACGAATTTCTCCGTATGTCTGAATTTAACTGTTGGAAACATTTCGACCAGTTCGTGCTGAAACTGTGCAAGTGCATGCAGATCGCAGTGTATTGCGTTTACTGCTGTTGTGTTTACGGCCTCCTGTAAAAGTTCTAATAAATCCTTTTTTCTCGGTAAGAAATGATATGCCTTGTCTTTTTTCCAAAAATTATAAAAGTTTTTCTTTGAGGTTCTGTACCTACCTCCACAATAATCTGGTTGCGGAAGCAATTTACCGGTTTTTCCGATCTTTTAATTGTATGGGTTGATGATTCCTCGCTATGAATTGTCTCGATGCTCGTGTTATCTAAAGCATTTATATGTTGCCTAGATAGAGCGTCTGCCACCACATTTTCCTTTCCTGGTTTGTAGATAAGCTTTGCGTTGCTTTCGTCTATGAAGGCTTTCCATCTTTTAATTTTCGAATTAGGATTCCTATCCGAAACCGCAAAGGTCAGCGGCTGGTGGTCAGTATAAACATTAAGTTTTGTTACGCCATATAGGTAGTTTCTAAGAGCTTTCAATGCCCATACAATAGCTAACAATTCCCTTTCATTGGTAGCGTAATGCTCCTCGCTCCCGGACAGAGTGCGAGAAATCATGGTAATCGGTTTGCCCTCCTGAGAGAGGACGGCGCCTATAGCATGAGCCGACGCGTCAGTAGTTAGATCGAATGGTTTGTTAAAATCTGGGTACGTCAGGGTTACATCCTCTGACGCTAAAATTTCTTTAATTGTTTCGAAGGTCTTTTTCTGTTCATCCGTCAAATCAATTCTGATTTTTTTTGATTGGGACGCAGTAACTCGACCGTATTCGCCTCTCATGATGCTCGACAATGGTTTTGATATTCTAGCGAAATCTCTAATAAAACATCTATAATAACCCGCTAGACCTAGGAATGATCTGAGTCCCTTTAGAGTGGTGGGCTCAGGGAAACTTCGTATTGTGTCGACTTTGTCTGGACACGTTTTTATTCCTCCTTGTGAAACTAAGAACCCCAGGTATTCGACCTCAGTCCTAAAAAATTTGGATTTTTCAACCGACACTCTCATGTTGGCCCTAAATAATTCATTTAAAATTGATTCTATATCTTTCAGATGCTGCTGTTTGTTTTCCGAAAAATAATAACATCGTCTACATAGACAAAACAGCTTTTCCCAATATGCTCTCTTAATACGTCGTCTATGGCGCGTTGAAAGATGCTCGGCGCGTTTTTTAATCCAAAAGGTAACCGGCAAAATTCATACTTGCCATTCTTGACAGAGAAAGCTGTTTTTTCCTATCACGCTCCAATAGTTTAATCTGATGGAAACCAGATTTTAAGTCCAAAGTGGTGAAGTATTTACTACCACCCAAATTGGAAAGAATTCCTGTTATGTCGGGAATTGGGTATTTATCACCGATAGTTTTTTAATTGAGCTTCCGAAAGTCAATAACTAATCTCTGCTTCGCCTGTCCGTTTTCGTCTACCCCCTTTTTCTTTACCACCCATATAGGGTTGTTAAACGGTGATCTTGATGGCCGGATAACTCCATTTGCTAACAAGTCCTTGATTTCTTTGTCCACGAAATCCGCTACACTCAGTGGGTACGGGTATAATCTTGAGTAAACTGGTGTTTCGTCCTCCGTTCGAATTGTTGCTATCACCTTTGTATTGTACGGTAATGCCTCATTGGGGTCAGCAAAAACCCCATTCATCCTTTTGATCATCCTAGAAAAATCTTCCCTAACGTCTGTTGGTACTAGATTTGTTTGAAGCCTAAGATGGCTTACGTCATGACTGGAAATGAAGAAGATTTCCTCCTCACCAAAATCATGATTTATTGTGTTCGATTTAAGGTCAATGTTCGCATGGACCCTGTTTAGTATGTCGAGCCCAATCACGCCATCAAATGATGTTAAGTCCGGTAAGATGAAAAATTCTGCCACTACACCAAATATTTTTATGTAGCATTTTTCCATGATAGAAGTAACCCCGTGAATAGATTTTACAGAGAATGTGTCCCTGAAATGTTGTGTCCTTAAAGCCGGTGTTGGTTTCATATAACTCCTCGACGCACCAGTATCGATAAGGAGTTTCACTTCTTTCCCTCCTAGGGACTTTGAAATCCAGGGTAGGAGGGACCTTCCCCTAAAAAATTAGGTTGATCTAAACTTACGTCATCCGCCGCTTGTTCGGCTTCTGCACCGTACAATGATTCACTCTGTGGCTCGACTTCCTCCTCCAGATGATTAACACGTTGGATCTTTGGTCCTGTGTAACGTCCAGAATTTGCTGGACGTTTTTGTTGATACCCCTGTTGCATTCTATTACTGTTTCCTTGATAGGCACCTCGGTCTTTGTCAAACTATTGGTGTTTAAATTTCGATGAGGATGGATCAACGTCCATTGGTTCCGCTCTGACTAGTCTGTCGCTGTCACTTCCGTTATTTACCCTTTGATTTTCCGTAAAATGAGGTGCATGTCCGGGTTTGTACTGCCTATTACTATAGTAGTGTGGGCTCTTATGAGCTGAGGGTGGATCATAAGTGTTTGTCCTATGGTTGTTCTTAATGTGGTTGCCCTTATTTTTTTTTAATCTGGTTGCCCTCGACGTTCCTGGCAGCAAAATTGGCCGCGAACGCATACCGCTCATGGTTTGAGTCTACCTCCTGTGCTAAAGCAAGAGCAGACGGAAGGTCAGACGGCCGTGAAGCGAAAAGAATGTCGCATAAGGGCTTCCTTAAGCCGGAAATGAAAACTCTTAGGGCATCTGCCCTATATTTCTCGTTTATAATTTCTGCCACGCTACTCTCGTAAGACATTATAGTCTTATTAGCTAGTAACGTTAGCTTCTTTTCTACCTCATCGTAGAATTCCAGACAGGACCTAGAACCCTGTCTTAAGGTAGATAATTCCTGCTCTATAAGATATACGGGACGTTTGTCCGCGTACGTAAAGTCTAAACGTGCTATAATGGCATTAAAATTAAGCACAGTACTAAACGATGAGAGGACCGCATCGGCAGCCCCTCTTATTTTGTTCCTCAAAATGGTAACTGCTTGGTAGTGTCGTTCACTGCCATCGTACCTTTCGAACAGTTCATAAGCGTTATGCGCCGCCTCGCGCCATGACACATATGTGCCTATGTGACCATGAAATTCGGGAAGTGATTTGATCGCATCAAGCGTTATGTCACATGTCACTAGTGGATTTACAGATACCTTTAGATATTTTTCTACCTTTGGCCTGCTGCCCGTCACTTGGTTTTGGATTGCTAATAACTTCCTATCGAACTCCAACCTTTGTGCTGCCAAAGCACTTCTAACTTCCGCCTTAATTAACTCGCTTATTTGTTCTGTGTTCATATTTGCTTTCTGACTTCCTAACTTTAAATTTCTAAAAAGGTCTTCCAGACCTTCACTCATTAATTTTTGTTCTGTCACTTTCCTTTATTTTATTCACAATTATTGTTATATTTATTCCAGGAAACGAGCATCTCACTTACCCTTCCATTGGATTTGAATAGATTAAAATTAGGTTCAGGTTCTTCCGGTTAGTTGATCGGGCCAAAGGTTGTCTCTTCTTAAAGTCCACGTTGAGTCCAAGTAGTTGATTGTTGTTGATTTTAAGTGAGCCAGCTATCGTAGTCACACGAGTCGAGTTAAGAACTTTATATTTTTCTATTAAACTTTTCACTCGCGTGCCCCACGTTGGGCGCCAATTATTCAAAATGTATTGTTCAATTTTAAAATTATTTTATTTGCCGTCATCTCGGCTTAGTTGTCAAGTATAAAGTGCCACTTAAAATTATTCCTAACTTACCTTAAGCCACCAACCCGCATCGCGTTGTGGCTCCTCTGCTGACGTTTTGCTGACCTTGCGCCTCGTGCATGGTGTTTGTTTACTTTGATATCTGGCCAATGTTCTCACGCAAAATGTGCTGACTTAGCGACATGTGCAGAGTGGTAGGCTCTTATTACGACGGGAATTAGGGTGTGTCGTTTCCTCGCGATAACTTATATACAGACAGACAGACGGACATGGCTAAATCGATTCAGTTCGACATACTAGGTTGTCAAAAAAAGTCTTGCGGTATTTTCGCTAGTTGGCGCTGAAAGCGCGTAGTTCTAGTTTTATTCGTCGCGTCGGGTCATGCTATACCTTTTTGGAAAGCTCATTTCACGCGCTAACATGTGTTTGATTGATTGTCGTTTCTTTTCAGTCGTTCGTTAGTTATAGCGTCGCAAACATGGAGCAAAATAAAGAGAAAATACGGCATATTTTACAGTACTACTACGATAAAGACAAAAATGCATCTCAAGCCGCCAATAAAATTTGTGCAGTTTATGGACCCGATACAGTTTCCATTTCCACCGCACAACGATGGTTTCAACGTTTTCGTTCTGGTGTAGAGGTGGTCGAAGATGCGCCACACTCCGGAAGGCCTGTCATTGAAAATTGCGATAAAATCGCTGAATTGGTCGAAAGAGACCGGTATAGTAGCAGCCGTAGCAGTATATAAATAATAAGGATGACGAGAAAAGTTGAAAACCTGTCTGTCCGTCCGTCCGTGCAAGCTGTAACTTGAGTAAAAGCTGAAATATCAAGCTTGGTATGTAGGTTGCTTAGCACAAAAAAAATTCGAGTTCGTAGATGGGCGTACCGAAAACACATAAAGGGCCGTAACTAAGTACTAAATTAAGATATAAAGCTGTAATTTGGTATAGGGGTCGCAGTAGTAACGTCCACCTGCGGGCAGAGGTTTTTGAAAAAGTGGGAGTGGCTCCGCCCTTTAACAAATTTTAAGTTTATATCTAAACCACTTAAGCTACAACAACCTAATTTGCTGAGAACAAGAACTTCTCTCGAAAATCTCTCAGTGTAAAAATGGATAAAATCGGAGGAAAACGGTTATGTTAAAAACTACTAAAATTGAACGATGGGCGTGGTAGCACCCACTTTTTAGTAAAATAGGTACAGAATATTTAGACCCCGCCACCTATAGTTGACTTTCGTTCGAAAATGTCGGTTAATGTGTGATATATGTAACTGAAATTAAGGGATAATCTTCCTCTTGTGATGGTACGTGTGTATGTCAAAAATTAGTTGAATCGGACCAATGATGTATTAGTCCCCATATACTTAATATTAGGACTTTCAAACTTCTGGCTGACTTTGTACTGCTTATATAGGCCAATATGTGTGCTACCTCAATGAAAATAAAAAAGCGTTTTTTGTTTATAATAGCGTATCTTTGTGCATAACTTGGCCTAGCCCTATATAAAATGTTCAGTTGCACTCAAACTTAGCCTTTTCTTACTTGTTTTAATTTAATATTGTTTTTTATCAAAATGACTTGCAATTTCCCGAGTTATGCTATGAAAGGTGAGTGAAAAAACTTTGTTTCTGGCTGGCTATGTGATCGGCTTGCCCATCTTAATTGTGCTGGACTGACAGACAGGATTTTGGAGTCTATGTATTCCTGATAGTAAGGGTTTGCGCTGGTTTTGCATAAAATACAGACCGACAGAAATTTAATTATAGTCTTAAGGCAGGCGCCCAGCATTGGCCTCAGTAATCTGTCTTCCTCTTGTCCTTTAAGAGAAAAGATGTTGTCTGCTCAGAATACAGAAAAAGCTATAACTGAACATGGTAAGCGAAAAACGATCCGCCTACAAGTAACTCTAAGTCATGTAATAAAAATCGCGGCAAAAGTAAATTTTCATCTCAAGATTTTGGTGCGGATACCACAGTAAATGACATTCGTCAAAATTAAAAACGCCTATACAGACATCTAAAAATTTAGTTTCAAATACGACAGGAATACTTTGTCTTTTAAGAATGACATATCCGCTGATTAACTATAATTCGCTGAGTATTTATTATCAAAATTTTAGAGGTCTTAATACAAAACTCTTTTTAAATAGCATTAACTGCAATTTTTAAATCATTGCTTTCACAGAAACTTGACTAAAGCCCCACATTTTTGATAATGAAATATGCAATAGCGAATTTGAAATATTTAATATATGATGGGATATGATTCTGTGATTGTTTTGGGAGATTTTAATTTACCGTGTGTTTCATGGAAATTTATTGATGATTACATCATTCCTGTTATTATAGTACTCACTTTTTGCATCAAGCGACATATTTATACCTAAAACAAGAATAATGAAATTAATTGTAAAATATTGAATTATTAAAAATTAAATTAAGAAAATCTATTATATAAAATACTTACCTTAATAATGCATTCATACTACTAATCTATTACTTACCTGAATTCGTATCTTAACATAAGCTAGTACAATGTTTGAGATAATTAGTTACCCCTTTTCTTAACACATACTTACATTACAACTAGATTAATCCGTTAGTTTTAAGACTTAGGCTAAGCAATTCCATGTAATGGAATAAAGAACTCTCTTTAATTTGAACCTTGAAACCGTACGCACGCGTTTTAATTTGTCGGCTATTTGAACATTACTTCTTTCGAGACAGGCAATTGGTGTTTTTTTATTTTCTAATCGCGCATTCCAATTATAGTAACATTTCGGTTCTCAAAAATGCTTGAGAAATTTTCATTGCGCCCAAACGGGGACTTGTGCGTGTATTTAAAAAAAATATATATAAAATTAAAAGTTTTTAAAAATAACAAAAACATAACTTTGTTTGTTATTATTTTCGTCCTTGTGATGTGAAAACAAATAAAAATTAAACACATAAAAGAAACATAAGACAAAACCTAAAAAAAAAAATTACAAAAATACATATATACATACATATATGTATATGCAAAAGTGAAGTGTCGGAAGTGCAGTGAACATTAACAAATACGAAACAAGAAAAAGTGCCACAACTAAAATTATATACAGTGCACAAAGTGAACAAGAAGCTAATTAATAATACATAGTGTGGTGCAGTGATACCTAAACAGCAAAAAAAGAAGAAAAGAAATAAAAATATAATAAATGAAAAGTTTTAAAGTGTACATTAGGGGTATCACTTTTTGAATTTTTTTGAAAAAAAAAAAAAATTACATGGCATAACACGATGAGGAATAGTAAAAAAAGGATAACTGCGTTTTTGGTTTTTCGATTTATTTCAAAAACTTCACGTAGAATTTAAATTGAAAATTCGTATGAAAATTTCATACATATGCCAAGAAAAAACACCATATGAGATTATGTTCTTTTCTTTGTGTCTGTTTTGTTTTGCTCTTCTTCCGTTATTCGTCGTATTTTTACATATGACAAAAATAGATAACGGTAAATTTGAGTAAATGCTTTATGAATGATTGAAACTTCGTATAAGCGTTGAGCCAGTTGCCTGTATTTAGCTGTCGGTCTCTCATTCAGTGCGTGGAGGCTGGAGTGAAAGTGTCTTTTTTAATTAACAATGCCTTTTAAAAAAAGTGCTGCTGAAGTTTTAAAAAATTCAAAACAATGGGAAAACAATTTAATAACATTTGAAATATCTAATAATAAAAGAAGAGAAATCAATAACATTGAAAACCCCTTGAGTGAATTGTGTAAGATTCCAAAACAGACCGTGATTATAGGAAGGTATAATGAATTAGCAAAAACGGAGAAATTGAAAAAGAAAAGATGGCAGATTATTTCAAACGAAATGATTGCCTTGTGGTCGAAACTAAACTTTCCGAGCATAACACGTATAGCTGCACAACGGAAGATAACAAAAGTTTTAAATGATTATTCAACATTTTTAAAATTCCCGGATGGCAGAAATGTTACAATGGCGTTCAACAAGTTATGTGATATAACTGATTTAAAAGGTGTCTGGCTAGGAACTGAGGACAAAAAGTTGTATGAACTCCAAACAACTACAAATGGAAAAGTTGGGTACACGACAGCTAAATCAGTTTGTGTGCATCCCTCCAAAGCTGTCCTTTTAAGAAAAAATGTTCAAAGCACCTCGTGTTTAAATAAAGTGGCGCTCAACACTTCAACATCATCAGCTGAATCTGTCGAGCAATCACATTCTCCACCTGTTGGTGAATATAAAGCTCCTCTTCAAAGAAAAAGAAATGCGAAGTGTTCAACAAAAGCAGCAGTGACAATGGTAACAACATCCCATGTAAGCACCAAAAATGCCGCTAAAATTGTCCAAAGAAGGAATAAATATAGCAACACCAACACAAGCAGGTATTCACAAAGCGATGATTAAAGCAGCGCTGAACTTGGAAAAAAATTATAAGAATTCCTTAAGAGATGACATTTGGTGCATTCATTTCGACGGTAAGAAATTTGGGAAGAAAGAAGTGCAGGCCGTGGTGTTAACAAATGAAGCTAAGGAAGTAAGAGTAGCGGCAATGGTTCTTGAAAACGGAAAATTTGTCAATTTTTGAAGGTTTATATTTAATAATATATTTTTAGAGCATTAATTAACTTTCTATAACTTTTTTAAGGAATAAGGGATGTATTGGATAAATTTAACCTTTGGAATTCCATTAAAATGATTGTTAGTGACACAACAAATGTTAATACAGGGGTTAAAAGTGGAGTTGTTCGTTTACTGCAGAATTGTTTTCAGGAAAAACATTTGTCCCCACCGCAGTATATTGGATGCCAACATCATGTATTAGATTTAATTTTGAAGCATGTGATGAATGAAGTACTAGGTGGAAAGTCGACATCGCCAAACATCAGTTATGACATATTTACCGAATCGATTATGAACTACGAAAACCTAAAACAAAACGAAGAAAAGTTGATCTTAAGATCTTTTAAATGGCGTGATGACATGCAATTTGTATATGAACTAGGGCAATATTTTAAATATTATGAAGTAAACAAGTTCCAATACATAAAATTTAAAGTTTTACCAGCGCTCAGCAACGCTCGATGGAATTCTAGAGCTATATTAACGATTTCAACGTTCATACTAATACCGGAACACAGAATACAACTTTTGCCAATTTGCCAATTCATATGCAGCGCATGGTATGATGCTTGGTTCTCGGATCACCGTTTTCATAACAATGATTTTGAAATATTGGAAAAATCTGTCAAGCAATTCGAAACTGCGCATAAGTGTTTTCTTAAACACTGGGTAAAGGAAGGTTCTGCCATTCTGAATTTAAAAAGATCTAATATTTGCGCTGTAAATCTGAATATAGTTTAAATCTTAAGTTTATCTCAAATAATATCAAAATGAATTAAATAATGAACTAAAACGTATATTTACTATAAAAATGTATTTGTCTTGTACTTAAATTAGTCTTATTGCTTCTAAACCAAAATTTGTCCTCTTCTTCTTCGCATATAACATATGAATTTTTTCAATTTAAATTCTGCGTGAAGGTTTTGAAATAAATCGAAAAACTAAAAACGCAGTTATCATTTTTTTACTATTCCTCATCGTGTTATGGCATGTAAAGTAGGTGTTACAAAAATAGACTACCCCTAGTGTACATAATTACAATACTTACCCAACTCTGCTTTAATAAACCTACAAAACACAAAAAAAACAAAAACAAGAGGTGCATATGTGCAAGTGCTCAAAGTGACAAACATACAAATAAAAATAATAAATAACAAGTAAGGAAGGGCTAAGTTCGGGTGTCACCGAACATTTTATATTCTCGCATGATAAAGTGATAATCGAGATTTCATTATCCGTCATTTACATATTTTTTTATTTTGCTGTAAAATTAATTAGATTAGTAGTTCCTGAGATATGGTTTTTGGTCCATAAGTGGGCGACGCCACGCCCATTTTCAATTTAAAAAAAAAGCCTGGGTGCAGCTTCCTTCTGCAATTTCTTCCGTAAAATTTACAGTTTCTGACGTTTTTTGTTAGTCGGTTAACGCACTTTTAGTGATTTTCAACATAACCTTTGTATGGGAGGTGGGCATGGTCATTATCCGAATTCTTCCATTTTTGAACTGTATATGGAAATGCCTGAAGGAAACGACTCTATAGAGGTTGGTTGACATAGCTATAGTAGTTTCCGAGATATGTACAAAAAACTTAGTAGGGGCAGGGCCACGCCCACTTTTCCAAAAAAAATTACGTCCAAATATGCCCCTCCCTAATGCGATCCTTTGTGCCAAATTTCACTTAATATCTTTAGTTATGGCTTAGTTATGGCACTTTATAGGTTTTCGGGTTTCGCCATTTTGTGGGCGTGGCAGTAGGCTGATTTTCGAACTTAACCTTCTTATAGAGCCAAGAAATACGTGTACCAAGTTTCATCATGATATCTCAATTTTTACTCAAGTTACAGCTTGCACGGACGGACGGACGGACGGACGGACGAACAGACAGACATCCGGATTTCAACTCTACTCGTCACCCTGATCACTTTGGTATATATAACCCTATATCTGACTCTTTAAGTTTTAGGACTTACAAACAACCGTTATGTGAACAAAACTATAATACTCTCCTTAGCAACTTTGTTGCGAGAGTATAAAAAAGTGTGAAAGGGCGCACAAGAAAATTGTACTTGCATATGTACGTACGCAAAGGGTACAGTGAATTCTACAAAAAATCGTACCAAAGTGTTTAATTTTGTGATTAACGAGAAGGCTATCCTAAAACGTTAAAAAAAAAAACAAAAAACGTTAAAAAAAAAAAAACAGTTTTAAAAAGCCGGTGGATAACCCGTTAAAGAAAAAAGAACAGTTTCATGTGCCGCGTTAAAAGAACCGGGAAAATAAAAGTGCCGGTATAATCACCCGTTGTTGCCATATCGTCACTGCTGAAATCGCTGCTGCACTGAACGCTGCAGCCATCAACCCTGCCATCAAATTGCTGCTGCCTTCAAACTGCTGTTGCCATCAATCCGCTGCCGTCGAGGGAATGAGCTGCCGCTGCATCCTGTGCCAAAGGGACGTAAGCGCCGGCAAACAGCCGAGGCACCAGGTAACGAATGCGATTTACTGAAGGCAGTGCAAACAAAAAATAAAACGAAAACACATACAAATAAAATTAAAATAAAAAACAAGTGCACACTTTCAGTTTTTGGCTCTACATTGTTATACTCTCGCAACAATGTTGCTAACGAGAGTATTATAGTTTTGTTCACATAACGGTTGTTTGTAAGTCCTAAAACTAAAAGAGTCAGATATAGGGTTATATATACCAAAGTGATCAGGGCGACGAGGAGAGTCGAAATCCGGATGTCTGTCTGTCCGTCCGTCATTCTGTCCGTCCGTCCGTGCAAGCTGTAACTTGAGTAAAAATTGAGATATCATGATGAAACTTGGTACACGTATTCCTTGGCTCCATAAGAAGGTTAAGTTCGAAGATGGGCAAAATCGGCCCACTGCCACGCCCACAAATGGCGGAAACCGAAAACCTATAAAGTGTCATAACTAAGCCATAAATAAAGATATTAAAGTGAAATTTGGCACAAAGAATCGCATTAGGGAGGGACATATTTGGAAGTAATTTTTTTGGAAAAGTGGGCGTGGCCCCGCCCCCTACTAAGTTCAAAATCACTAAAAGTGCGTTAACCGACTAACAAAACACGTCAGAAACACTAAATTTTACGGAAGAAGTGGCAGAAGGAAGCTGCCCCCAGGCTTTTTTTAAAAATTGAAAATGGGCGTGGCGCCGCCCATTTATGGACCAAGAAGCATATCTCAGGAGCTACTAGACCGATTTCAATGAAATTCGGTATATAATGTTTTCTTAACACCCTGATGACATGTACGAAATATGGCTGAAATCGGTTCACAACCACGCCTTCTTCCAATATAAAGCTATTTTGAATTCCATCTGATGCCTTCTTTGTATAATACGAGTATAAACATTAGGAACCAATGATGATAGCGGAATAAAACTTTACACAAATACGGTATTTGAAAAATATGTAAATGACGGATAATGAAATCTCGATTATCACTTTACCATGCGAGAGTATAAAATGTTCGGTGACACCCGAACTTAGCCCTTCCTTACTTGTTTTGCTTTCATTTATACTGACACGTTTATAAATACATATATATATATATATATATATATATATATATATATATATATATGTATATGTATATATATATATATGTATCTATAATAACGGATATAAATAAACATCTACATTATTCAAAATAATAACGCACAAATAATAAGGTCAAAAAGATGGATCACGGACTTAGTGGGTCAAAATATCCGGAAATAATACTATAAATAGAGTGGAGAGCATACGTCGACGTCTAGGGACAATAATAGCAACAAAATGTAGGCCAAACACCGCTGAACCTATTGTAGTTATTTTTAATTTTATATAAATAATCATTGGTGTACCTAAACTTTTTTGATATGAATTAGGCGCATTTTTAGCATTTGCAATAATTTTTTATATTTGTGTAAAAAACAAAAATATTTTGATATGCTATATTTAATGTTAAATATGCATATCTTGAAATGGATAGAAAAAACCACAAAATGTATTAATTTTATATCAAATAAACGTGTCGTAATTCAATAGAACTAGGTGTACTCGCATTTTTATTGGTCCACTGTATATGTACATATATGCGTACGCTAGTGAAACAAGGGATTTTGGGATTTGCGGTAGTCCTTTCATTTTTAAATAAAATTGACAAGTTTTAGATTTTTTCGCAATTTTTTCGAGCCGAGAAATTGGTTTGTTTTTTCGCAATTTTCGATTTTTCAAACACACTCTCTCGTATTACATTTCTCTGGTCCTGCTATTGCTCATTTGTGAATTTTTTGATTTGGCTTTTCGTTATTTGGTAATCGATATTTTTCGTT
Organism: Bactrocera neohumeralis; assembly: GCF_024586455.1. NCBI lineage: Eukaryota > Metazoa > Arthropoda > Insecta > Diptera > Tephritidae > Bactrocera > Bactrocera neohumeralis. The sequence goes on from NW_026089623.1 coordinate 20,097,496, forward strand.
TACGCCATTTGATTCCCAACATTAAATTACTTAGTGCCAAATAATTTTCGTGAATTTTTGAATTCAAACAAAACACAATGAGCAAGCCAAATCTAACTCTCGCAAATTTGTCTCCAAGTAAGGAGTTGACGGACTTAAAGTCGTTAAGACGTCAAAGAACGGTTGCGAAAAGTAGCATTTTGCGCACGGCCTTCTCGAAAAAAACCATGTCGCTAGATCCAATTGAATTATAATGTCGGGTCGATATCTTAAATTCACATAGTGAAAAACTAATGAAATGCCAATCAAAATTAAAGAAATTGATGAAGACGACATCCCGAGGGGAGTTAGAAGACATAATCGTTGAAACGAAGTCCATAATAAAGCCAATTTTAGCAAAAAATAAAACTTCACTAGCTGAAACATCTTTCGTAGCTTCTCACAGCTCAAGGCTCCCTAAAATGAGTCTGCCGAAATTCAAGGGAGAATATTCAGAATTTAAAAACTTTATGAGTTTGTTTGAGAGCTTGGTTCGTAATGATCCACATATCCCACATATTGAAAAATTTAACGATTTGGTTAATTGTCCATCTGGAGAGGCTTTTTGAACAGTTAAAGCGTTTCAGATGTCGGATGAAAATTACCCAAAAGCGTTGGCAAGTCTCAAAAAAGTTTATGATAATAAATGTTTGATATTTTTCAATACAATCTCTAAACTTTTTGAGCTGTCAACCATCCCAAAGCCATCCGCGTCTTCATTGCGATCAATGATTGACGAAGTGTTAGCGGTGTATGACTTATTGCTATCGCTGGGCAATGAGAAACAGATAACAAACGCTATAATTATACACATAGTGATGGCAGAGGTTCGAGTTCGTGAAATCGGTGCCCTTATGCATAAATTGCTTGCGTAAGGGGTGCACCGGTCTCTAAGTGCAGAGGGGATCGATGTCGTGTGTGCAATCGATCGCATCACACATTATTGCACCAGTATCCGGTTTCCTTCCCGGTGCACTTCATCCGCAACTATCAACCACATATGCTGTGTCATGTTGGCAACAGCAGTGATTCAAATGATGACCAGTTGTGGAGAGTAGAGAGCGTTGCTGGACTCAGGCTCCCAGGTCAACTTCATGACGGAGGACTTGGCACAGAAACGTAATAGGAATCAGCAATTCCAGTACGAAAGTGGGGCAAAATTAAGCACGTTTGTTAAGTCGCGGGTAAATAATTACGAATTTTCGGCGGAATTCTGGATAATGCGAAGCATTTCGGCTAATCATCCAGACCATAATATCAATGTTAATGGCTGGAAAATTATGCACAATATTGAATTGGCGGATCCAGAATTCCACAAATCTAAAAAAGTGGATACGCTATTGGGTGATGAAACGTTTTTCGATCTTTTAATGGCCAAAAATGGTCCTAACCAACCAACTTTCCAGAAAAGCCTTTTAGGATGGATTGTATCTGCCAAATACGCCAGCAATTTAAGTTCTCCTTATTATTATTAATAATAATACCTTCAGAATCAAATGGCATCAAATTCACACCAGAGCAACAAGAGTGTGAAAATTTTTTCGTAAATACAACTCAAGTATTGCCTTCAGGACGGCTTCAAGTAAGAATGCCTTTTAAAGCTGACCGTAAGTTACTCGGTCACTTCTCCAGGCCCTGGAGAGAAGGACATTAAAAATTCGTAAAATGTATCTGGACTTTATGAATGAATATAGAGCATTGGGTCACATGAGCCCAACGAACAATAAGATCCCGAGTGAGCCACACTACTTCATTCCTCATCAATGCATTTTAAGGCCCGAGAGCACAACAACCAAATTACGTGTTGTAATTGCTGCTATTTCGCTTACATAAGTATGCACTAACAGCGGACATTACTAAAATGTACCGTCAAATAATTATGCATGAAGAAGACAGAAATTGTCAGCTTATTGTGTGGAGAAAGCATCCTTCTGAACAAATTCAAATTTTTCGTCTCAACACCGTTACATACGGCACTACGCCTGCTCCATTTCTCGCAACACGGTGTTTGCAAATGCTCAGTGATGCCAATACAATGAAATATCCACTCGGTTCATTGGCCATCAAAAGAGACTTTTATGTTGATGATTTATTAACAGGGTCCGAAAATTTTGAGTCTCTAGATCTTTTGAGAAGTGAGGTAAATAAAATATTAAACTCGGCAGGATTCACCTTAACGAAGTGGTTTTCGAACCACCCTAAATTTTTCGACAGTGATTGCACTGAAAAGTCATTAAGCTTCAATGAGAAAAGTTCCACTAAAACGTTAGGAATCCATTGGTTGCCGAAAGAGGATTTGTTTCGATTTGTTTTAGATGACAATTTTAATGATCTGCGAGCCACTAAACGAAACATATTGTCAGTTTCTGCTCGCCTTTTTGATCCTCTTGGATTACTAGCCCCACTAGTTACCAAAGCAAAAATCTTATTGCAAGAGCTTTGGATCCAAAACTAGATTGGGATGAGTCGATTCCATTGCGCCTTGACACTAGCTGGCAGAACTTTAAAGCCGACCTAATGTAACTCTCATCGATAAGCATTCCTCGTTACGTAAACGTTGAGTCGAGTGCCATCTGCGAAATATATGGATTCTCCTACGCCTCAATAAGGGCGTACGGATGCTGCATATACATACGAAGCCAATCTGCTAGTGGTATTAAATGCATGCTGCTTACTGCAAAGTCTAGAGTGGCTCCGCTGAAGACCAAATCTCTTCCGCGTCTTGAGCTCTCGGCAGCACATCTTCTTTCGAAATTATGGTCAAGAGAAGCGCCTATGTTGAGTCGACATTTCGAAAATATTACATTTTGGACAGACTCTGAAATCGTTTTACATTGGATTAAAACACATCCATCCTCACTACAAACCTTCGTCGAAAACAGAGTGTCCGAAATCCAAGAGTTGACTGACAAAGTACATTGGCGACATGTGCCAACAAAACAAAATCCTGCGGATCGAGTGTCTCGGGGTTGTAACGTGAACGAATTGAATAATCCCATATGGTTTGGTGGTCAACAGTTCCTCCTAGAAGACCCTGCGTTATGGACAATTAATAACCACTTCCAGCTCTCACCAGAAGACGAAGCATTAGAGAAGAAGAAAAATACATCTACACTAATTTCGACTACTGAAAAAAGTTCAATATTGGACCTTATTGAAAAATTCTCTTCTCATAAAAAATTGCTTCGTGTGGTCGCATATATATTACGATGGATGGAGACGACCACCAAAATCCTCCATGGGACAGGATCTGACTTCAGAAGAGTTAAACTTCAGTTTTCTAAAAAATTGCACAGGTGGTCCAACATTCAGAATTTTCGGATGTTATTCAAAAATTGCATAAAGATACCAACCTCCCCGCAAAAAACCTTGCAAACACTCAACCCGTTGTCGCTGTCGTTCAAATTAATCCGAGTAGGAGGTCGCTTATTAAATGCATCTCTCCCATACGTTGCCAAATTTCCGCTTTTACTAAATAAAAGTTCGCACTTCGTTATAACGTATTTATGGTTCCTGTATATTCGAAATCACCACGCTGGGGCTAAAGCGTTGGTTGCGCTTCTTCGAGAACGCATATGGCTAATTAATGCCCGAGAAGCTTGCAGTAGAACCGTAAGAAACTGTATACATTGTTTTCATTACAAGCCGAAGTTGCAACACCAAATAATGGGAAATTTGCCAGTCGAAAGACTTCGAGCACTACGACCCTTTTTTGTGGGTAGATTTTTGTGATCCGATATATACATCTCTAAAAATACGCGGTCGACCACCCGTAAAAACATATATTGCAGTTTTCGTTTGCTTTACATTCAAAGCAGTACATTTAGAATTAGTTTCGGACCTATCTTCTAATTCATTTATTTTCATTGGACGCAGAGGAATGCCGACGGAGATATTCAGCGACAACGCCACCAATTTTGTCGGCGCTGGTCGCGAGCTGCGCGAACTGAAGGAGGCGTTTCTAGCAATTGGTCCAGAATTGAAGAGATTCGCAGCTGACGAAGGGTGCAGCAAGCCCACAAACTGGCAGTGCATCCACTGGAGGTTGAAGGAATCTGATCCTGTCAAGGTAGCCGGTGTTGCGTCAAGCGACATATTTATAGGTACCTAAAACAAGAATAATGAAATGAATTGTAAAATATTGAATTATTAAAAATTAAATTAAGAAAATCTATTATATAAAATACTTACCTTAATAATGCATTCATATTACTATTACTATTACTTACCTGAATTCTTATCTTAACATAAGCTAGTACAATATTTGGGATAATTAGTTACCCCATTTTTTAACACATACTTACTGTTTATTTAGCACCTTTTTGTCACCACTTACCTCTTCACTCAACACTTTCTCTAACCGGCAAAAAGTTTAATGAAATAGACACTCGATTTTGGGTTTTGCTCTATTACCGCGAAATATATTTCGGATGCGGAATAGACTAAAGTACAAAAGTAGTAGTTAAAAGATAAAAATGATGCGGCGACGAACGTTTGCTCGGTGCGAGATCGACGTAAAGAAGGAGCCTAGCCCTCTCGAGCGGTCGGTTTTGATTGTTGGTTGATTGTTTGGTGTGATGTCCGCATGTGTGGTGTATATTCGTGTGTAGTAGTGGGTGGTGTCTTCATGCGGAATGTCTGCATGTATGGTGTCTTCATATGTGGATCGCGTTAGTGTGGTGTGTTGTCGTGTGGTTGTTCAGTGTCGGGTGTTTAGAAGGGAGAGCTAACTCATCTAGCCACTTACATTACAACTAGATCCTTTAGTTTTAAGATTTAGGCTAAGCAATTCCATGTAATGGAATAAAGAATTCTCTTTAATTTGAACCTTGAAACCGTACGCACGCGTTTTAATTTGTCGGCTATTAGAACTTTACTTCTTTCGACACAGGCAATTGGTGGTTTTTTATTTTCTAATCGCGCATTCCAATTATAGTAACTTTTCGGTTCTCAAAAAAGCTTGAGAAATTGTCATCGCTTATATTTTAGAGAGTTCTTGGATGAAATGTCGGAGTCAAGTCTTAATCAAATTAATTTAATTTCAAACAAATTTGGTAAGTAAGTTCTTGGATCTGGTTTTCGTTGTTAACGCTTCAATATTCTCTACTGTCCGATGTGATGTTTTGGTTCTGCCAGAAGACTCGAATCATCTTGCTTTAGAAATAAGTACCGAAATCATAGCCAACTTAGTTCATAATAACTCACAAGACCGTTGTTCTCGGTTCAACTTTGCGAAAGCTTAAGATTGATTGCGAGCTTTCTGAAGTATCTTGGCCAGATTATTATATTTATTTTAGTGTCTCCCATTTTAATTAAACTATTTTAAACTTATTTGAAAGATATGTTCCAAAATGTGTTCTTAGATGCTCAAAAAGTTACTCAAAAAGTAAGATCTAATTTATGGTTTTCGAAAGACTTATATAAATTAAAAAATGGAAAATTTCGTTCTTTTAGACTTAAAAAAAACTGGCTTAGTTGTTTACTATTCAGAATATTCTAAATTGCATTAACAATTTGCTGATCTTATGAAAATATATTGTAATAATTATATAAACAGAGTAAAAAATAACATTGTTCTATGGTTTCGTCTACTCCAAACGCAAGATTTCTAATTTTCCGTCTTCGTTGAAATATAAGACCACTATGTCCAGTGACAATCACACAATTTTTAATATGTTTGCTGAATTCTTGAGGTCCAATTACTCTTAAAACTCTTCAAAAAATGTTCCGCAGAAGATATGGCCGATTTATGTAATTAATGCACCCACCATTTCCGATGTAGACGTCTTATATCGGCTAAATATGTTGAAACAATCATTTAATTATGATCACAATACACATGTATCAACGGGCTTTAGGGAGAATAAACATACTGATGTTACATACAAAGATTTTAGTAAAGATATTAATAAAGTAAACCATTTAATTCTTTTGAATAAACTGGATCTTTTAGACCATATCATACTCTCGCTATTTGAAATCACTAAGGCAGGAGAATGCTTTCAGATGTTTAATAAACTTTATTTTAAAACTATTGCGTAAGAATTTAACGCTCATTGTTTAATCAAATTTGGTATATTATTAACTTATATAAATATATACATATGTATATCATATTATAAGTCCGAGACTAATTTGGTTTCATTTACATCCGGAATATGTATATACAACTCAACATTTAAATCCAATCTATGAGGCTGAAACCAACCAACATAAGTAATAGCCATAAGTAAAACATTATTTTCGAAGGTCAATCCCTACTAATTTGAAAGTTTGGCCTTGTGACTTGTTTGTAGTTAGAGCGAAAGATGTTTTCATAGATTTAGTTGACCAGCTGCTGGGCCGGTCATAATGGTTGCTACAATTAAATTGTCCTTCAATTCCATAATAAGCAGCCTCGTCCCATTGCACAGGCTTGGAAAACTTAAATTCCATAAAAGCATAATTGGAATTTCAATTTTAAAGCCAATTCATGTGATGGCAGTCCAGAAGGATTTATTGAATTTAAAAACTCCTGGGGATAGGGAACTGCGTCTTCGATATTAGTCACGGTGTCTATCGATTAGTATGTTTTTATTTTCCGGGAAGTTTTTGAATAATTAGATTGTTTATTTCGTTGACAATATCATTCTTGTGTGACACTATTGCACTAGAACTTACCAATGAAATTCCTTTTCGTGCAAATTCTCGATGTATACCCTATACTGCATCTATTAAAATTTCAAAACTATGGACTATTTGGCCTAGACATTGGAAAATCACCATTAGTGATTCCATGAAGATGAGTTCTCTTATTCGTCCGTAATTTTATATTTTCGATCGAAGTCCGTAAGGGCGACGATATTAAGTATGTTTTGATGACATCTGCTCGCTTACCTCCGTTAATCACAGAGTCTGTCGAAAATCTTCAGCAAATAAAAAAGCTATATAAGGTATTTTAATGTTCTGTCCACGGCCTCTACATATATGTGCTTTGTGGCTCATGGTGCATTCGTCCCACATAATTATTGAGACGTCTTGCAATAGTTAATAAAGAGGCCCATATTTGCGGATAGAACATATTGATTGTTGTTCAAGATTTATTTTTTTCCATTCCTAGAAGAGATGACATAATTCCTGACGAAGCAACTGCTTTGCTATCTTCCCTGATTGTTTTATTTTAGCAAGTATTAAATTTGCAAGAAACGTCTTGGCAGTGCCTTGGCGCATCAAAAAAAAAGTGTTGTTTTTGTTATTATTCACGCTATAACTCGCACTTATCAGTGTGTTTTCACTAAATGTTAAATAACATTTTCTGTTACAAGTAAGTAATAAATATTTTTTGAATTTACGCTCGTAAGTCGGTTAAAAATTAACGTTTTCTGAATATTTTTTTTTACACACCATCCTCATTGGATTATCTTCACTGTGGTTCAGGCCATTTTTCATTTCATGCAACGGTTTAGTCAGCTATAGCGAATAGACAAATACCCAACTTATATTTATATATAAGACTAGCTGACCCCGCAGTCGTTGTTCTGCGTGAAATTATGTGTTTTAAAATGAAAAGAAAGTTAAATTTATATTGTGTTGAAAATTATTTATTTCCGATTTTTCAAGATTTCTTTTAAATGTAACGCAGCTTTATAAACAACATTTTTTAAATGTAGGGAGAAGATGGTTTTCCAAAAAACATGGCATTTCCAGATTTATGCCATACACTTCTAGCGACTATCCTTGTGTCCTGTTGATTGTCATCTCAAATGAAATTTTCCTTGGAAACTGAATAGGTTTGAACTGAAATGGCAAATTGTTGGAACTCAAAGGATTTGGTAGCATCAAGCATTTTGACAGCTTGTATTCGATAGCTGCGTCACAACGAATCGGGTTCCATTACAGGAAGATTGCGAAACATAATAATGACAGATCCAACTTTGAGACGCAAATGATCCGGCGGCATACCAAGCCTTTCCAAAGATTTTAGAGATTCCACTGGATAATTCACAGCTTCATATTTTTAGCAGCTAAAATTGCGCGTGCGACAATGTCATTTTTGTCCGTATCCCATAATTGACGCGGATTTGAAAGCTGATATATTGAAACGATCATCGCGAAAAGTGTGCGAACTTGAGTGGCATGCGAAAGTATCTATCGTATCGTCCATCGTTTGATTTCAGTGATTATCATGTTCCAGCAATTGTAATTACTGGCATGCTTCTCAAAAAGCTGCACACACCGTACCATCCACAGTACGCAATGACTCAAATGAAGTTGAATCGCGTACATTAATCAATAGCAACCGAAGGTAGAAACAATCGTCGTTTTTCGGGTGGATTGTGTAAATTCGTATTAATGCATTAGTTGAGAACACACCTGGATGTTCATCTACAGATTGGCCTTGCTTTCTGCGTAACCATTTCTTTTACGATGCATTCCATGTATAATATCAAGGCAGTTTTGAATGTGATGGATATCCATACAAACTGAGGTGGGTTTGTGGTGAACGCAAGGCCCATGAACCTTATTGGTTTTCGCCACTTCATATAATTCTGGATCTATCTCCGGGTTTGATCCGGTGTAACCACCATCTACCATCCAAAGAAGAAAGTGTGCGTGCAGCAAACCTCTTTTTTGCCACTGAACAGAGTACATCCAGCATTTAACTGCACCATACATATATACCTAATCAAGATAAAGTCCATCAAACGTCGTAGCTGCTGTTGCCGTGCTGTGACATCGTGAAGATCTTGCTGATTGATCGCGATTCAATAATTCCGTAAACAGTGGCCATTTTGCATTGCAAGTGAATGTAACAAACAAATCCGCCAGTGAATAATTTGAAAAATACTGAGCGTATCGCATCCTGTGGTGCTTGCTCTTATGCTTTGGGCAGCCAATGTATGTTGATGGCAAAAAGAACGCCGACCGATATTAGCGCGACCTCTTCGTGGCCTCGTAACTAATTTCAATCCGTAATTGATTTTTAGAAAACAAGAAAAACGTTAACTTCGGCTGCACCGAAGCTAATATACCCTTCACAGGTGCATTTCTTTTAATAACTATTTGTTCAGTTTGTATGGAAACTATATGCAATATTAATCTGTTCGGTTTGTATGGCAGCAAGGCATAGTGAGCCGATCTGAACAATTTCTTCCGAAATAACATTATTTCTATGAACAATAACTCATACTATATTTCGGGTAGATATATTGTCAAATGAGAAAGTTTCCCATGCAAACATTTGATTCCGATCACCCAGTTTGTATGGCAGCTATAAGCTATAGTAATCCGATCTGAACAATTTCTTCGGAGATTACATTGCTGTCTTAGAAAATAATCTATACCGAATTTTCGTGAAGATATATTGTCAAATGAGGAAGCTTCTCAAACAAGCATTTGATTCCAATCATTCAGTTTGCATGGCAGCTATATGCTTTAGTTAACCGATCTGAATAATTTTTCGAGATTTCATTATTATCTCTTCAGTTTGTATGGCTGCTATATGGTTTAATGGTCCCATATCAGCAGTTCCGACAAATGATCAGCTTGTTGAAGAGAAAATGGCGTTTGCAAAATTTCAAAACGATATCTTAAAAACTGAGGGACTAGTTCGTATGTATACAGACAGGCGGACAGACGCACAGACGGACAGACGGACATGGCTAAATCGACTTAGCTCAACATACTTATCATTTATATATATACTTTATAGGGTGTCCGACGCTTCCTTCTAGGTGTTACAAACTTCGCGACAAACTTAATATAACCTGTTCTTCTTCTTCATCTTGGCGTAGACACCGCTTACGCGATTATAGCCGAGTTAACAACAGCGCGCCAGTCGTTTCTTCTCGCTACGTGGCGCCAATTGGATATTCCAAGCGAAGCCAGGTCCTTCTCCACTTGGTCCTTCCAACGGAGTGGAGGTCTTCCTCTTCCTCTGCTTCCCCCGGCGGGTACTGCGACGAATATTTTCAGAGCTGGAGTGTTTTCGTCCATCCGGACAACATGACCTACCCAGCGTAGCCGCTGTAACTCTTAATTCGCTGAACTATGTCAATGTCGTCGTATATCTCGTACAGCTCATCGTTCCATCCTTTCGCTGTAGCCAACGCAAAAAAGACCATAAATCTTGTCATCGTCCAAGCCTCTGCACCATATAGCAGGACGAGAATTATGAGCGACTTATAGAGTTTGGCTTTTGTTCGTCGAGAGAGGACTCTACTTTTCAAATGCCTACTCAGTCGGAGGTAGCACCTTTTGGCAAGAGCAATCCTGCGTTGGATTACCAGGCTGACATTATTAGGGTGTTAATGTTCCAAGATAGACGAAATTATCTACAACTTCAAAGTTATGACTGTCAACAGTGACGTGAGAGCCAAGTCGCGAGTGCGACGACTGTTTGTTTGATGACGGGAGATATTTCGTTTTGCCCTCGTTCACTACCAGACCCCTTTTCTGTGCTTCCTTGTGCAGCCTGGAGAAAGTAGAACTAACGGGTGTTGAGGCCGATGATATCAATATCATCGGCATACGCCAGCAGCTGTACACTCTTATAGAAGATGGTACCTTCTCCATTTAGTTCTGCAGCTCGAATTATTTTCTCCACAAGCAGGTTGAAGAAGTCGCACGATAGGGTGTCGCCTTGTCTGAAACCTCGTTTGGTATCGAACGGCTCGGAGAGGTCCTTCCCGATCGTGACGGAGCTTTTTTGGTGTTTCTCAACGTCAGTTTACTCAGCCGTATTAGTTTTGCGGGGATGCCAATGCCGTCTCCATTTTTGTGGATTGGGCAGAGCACACTTAAATTCCAATCGTTGGGCATGCTTTCTTCCGACCATATTTTACAAAGAAGCTGATGCATGCTGCTTATAAGTTTTTCGCCACCGTGTTTGAATAGCTCGTCCGGTAATCGGCCCCCGTCGCTTTGTTGTTCTTCAGGCGGGTAATTGCTATTCGAACTTCTTCATGGTCGGGCAATGGAACGTCTGCTCCATCGTCATCGATTGGGGAGTCGGGTTCGCCTTCTCCTGGCATTGTACATTCACTGCCATTCATCAGGCTGGAGAAGTGTCCCCTCCATAATTTAAGTATGCTCTGGGCATTGGTGACTAGATCACCTTTGGGGGTTCTACAAGAGTATGCTCCGCTTTTGAAACCTTCTGTAATTCGCCGCATTTTTTCGTAGAATTTTCGATCATTACCTCTGTCAGCCAGCTTATCAAGCTCTTCGTACTCACATTTCGGCCTCTTTCTTCTTCTGTCTGCAAATGCGTCTCGCTTCCCTCTTTAACTCTCGGTATCTATCCCATTCGGCACGTGTTGTGGTCGATTATAACGTTGCGAGGTTGGCAGCCTGTTTCTCTCCGCTGCGACACGGCACTCTTCGTTGTCCCACAGTTCTCTTATACCGAGTTGTTGACGAGTGCTCTCAGAGAGCAGGAGTGCAAGCCGAGTATAAAATAGTTCAGCTGTCTGTTGTGATTGCAGCTTCTCGACGTCGAACCTTCCTTGTGTTTTTTTTACGTGCGTTTTTTGCTGCACAGAGGCGGATGCGAATCTTGGCTGAAACAAGATAGTGGTCTGAGTCGATGTTAGGACCTCGGTGCGTACGCACTTCTAGAACACTGGAGACGTGTCTGCTTGGTGGCTCGTGGTGGCTTTTCGATCTGGAGACAGCCAGGTAGCTTAATGTATTTTCTTGTGCTGGAATCTAGTACTACAGATAACCATATTTCGGGCCCCGGCGAAGTCGATCAGCCTCAACCCATTTGGGGATGTTTTGTCGTGGAGAGGCTAAATTTTCCGACCGTCGTGCCAAAGATACCTTCTTTGCCCACCCTGGCGTTAAGGTCTCCAAAAACGATTTTGAAAACGTGCCGGGGGCAGCGCTCATAAGTGGGCTCCAAGCGCTCATAGAAGGCATCTTTGGTCACATCGTCCTTCTCTTCCGTCAAGGGCGTGGACACAAATCAGCGATATGTTGAAGAACCTCGCTTTGATGCGGATTGTGGCTAGTACTCGGCACGGATTCTCTCTCCCATCACGAATCCTACACCAAACTTGCGCTCCTTTATATGGCCACTGTAGTAAATGTCACAAGGACCTACTCGTCTCTGTCCTTGTCGCGTCCATCGCATTTCTTGGACGGCGGTGATGTCAACCTTTATTTTCACGAGGACATCAACCAGCTGGGCAGCGGCACCTTCCCAATTAAGGGACCGGACATTCCAGGTGCATGCCCTCAATTCGTAGTCCTTATTTCGTTTGCTATGGTCGTCATCAAAAGGGGGGTTTCTCATCCGAGGCTGTTGGTAGTTTTGCATTGGGTCGAGCTTTTTACGTGGCGGGTCCCAAGCCCAGCGCACAACACTGCGGAGGTGATGTTTCGCCTTCTCGCTTTATCTCGCCTCCAAACGGATGTTCTTAAGTACCCAGAGGATACTTGGTCAAAGACCGGAAGTCGTGAGCTGCTTGAGTCATATGTAAAAGACTCGTTTCTGGCCACTCCCAAGTGAATGGCGATCAGAGAACTTTCCTCACTTGCGGGAGCTTCTACACATGACTCCATCCTCCTTTTAATAATTTCACTAATCCTAACAATCACCGAAAGCATTTTATGTTCTTTAGAAAGACAAGCGTATGCTGGACACTAATGATTGTTTGGATGTGACATTTGGCATAGATGTCATGACGGTATAGAAAATATTTTGACAAATATCAATTGCTGTAATAATAGGGTCGCCAAGTCCCGAAATATTAAAGGCAACGTACGTATCACATTATATCGCTTTTGTTAATAAGGTTGGTTTAATTATAGATAATTTGGATACGGAAAAAAAAGTGGTAACTAACTGAGCCTGCTACCAATAATATGCATAAGTTAACAAGATACCAAATTCGATTGTAATCCCCTCACCTACTTCGAAAATGTAATTGTAATATAATGATACTCTGCAACATGTTTCCACAGAGATTCTAGTTTTGCTCACCAAACTGATGTTCGTAACTAATAGAATTTGAAATAGGGTTATATATACAAGGTGCGTTCCAGAGTAAAAAAGGGACTTTTGAATCTAGCCCCCCCTGGTGGCGACGTCTATATGTCCTTTATACCTTTATCGATTTTCCAGTGAGAATTTCAAGATATTTCACTGCAATAGCGTTTTAAGTATCAGTATGTTTGTGTT
>NW_026089623.1:20110778-20129764 GCF_024586455.1 Bactrocera neohumeralis
ACATGAAATAAATCAAACCCTTGAAATCCTCGATACACTTAAACCCACTAAAACATCCCGAATTAGAAAGTCAATAAACATATTAGGCATCGCATGGAAATATCTGGCAGGATCACCAGACCATGACGACCTCGAAATCATTAATCAGAATCTTTTGAACCTAAACCAAAATAATAACAAACAAGTAATAATAAATGAACTATTTACTAACAGAATTAACAATATATCAAATGTAATGAATTTAATTTCAAATTCAATAAGAAAAGACGATAGTATAATAAATGAAATTGTAATTGATTTACAAAGTAAGATTAGGTTAATAAAAGAAGATTTAGTTAATATAAAGTTTGCCATTCAATGGGCGAAAACAAATGTTTTAAATAAATTATTACTAAATAAAGAAGAAATAAAAACTGCATTAGAAAAATTAAGAGAAGAACAAATGCCACTTAACAACGCAGAAGAAGCGTTAGAATTTTCAAAAATAAATGTACTAAGTAAAGAAATGTTAATAATTTATATAATAAAAATAAAACATTGCAATAAATATTAAATATAAAGAAATAATTAAAGGAAAAAATTCAATATATGGAGTTAAGAAACTATGTGAAAAATATAACAATGTAACAATTTGTGAAAAAAAATGTTTAGTAGATTTAAGTGAAGATACATGTTTACCTAAAATAATAAATAGTTTAAATTCTACCTGCACCACAATCACGAGTCACGCTATTCCTACAATCGAAGAAATACAACCAGGAATACTACTATTAAACTATTTTAATGGTATAATAAATATAAACAGAACGCCTCAGATGACAAATGGGACACACGTTATTAAATTCTATAATGCTACGATAGAAGTCAAAAACCAGACATATCGAAATTTTGAAACAATACCTTTCGAAGCCATACCCACAGTCTTACAACTTACGCCAGACGAAAAGAATCACATCAAGCTTTTATCACTAGAAATGCTAAACGAATTGCACATCAACAACACCAGACGAATTGATTTCCTAAGAAACAGTCAAACAGTCGTCGCACTCGCGACTAGGCTCTCACGTCACTGTTGGCAGTCATAACTTTGAAGTCGTAGATAATTTCGTCTATCTTGGAACCAGCGTAAACACCACGAACAATGTCAGCCTAGAAATCTAACGCAGGATAACTTTTGCCAACAGGTGCTACTTCGGACTGAGTAGGCTATTGAGAAGTAAAGTCCTCTCTCGACGAACAAAAACCAAACTCTATAAGTCGCTCATAATTCTCGTTCTGCTATATGGTGCAAAGGCTTGGGCGATGACAACAACCGATGAGTCGACGTTACGAGTTTTCGAGAGAAAAATTCTGCGAAAGATTTATGGTCCTTTGCGCATTGGCCACGGCGAATATCGCGTTCGGTGGAACGATGAGCTGTTCGAGATATACGACGACATTGACATAGTTCAGCGAATTAAAAGACAGCGGTTACGCTGGCTAGGTCATGTTGTCCGGATGGATGAAAACACTCCAGCTCTGAAAGTATTCGACGCAGTACCCGCCGGGGGAAGCAGAGGAAGAGGAAGACCTCCACTCCGTTGGAAGGACCAAGTGGAGAAGGACCTGGCTTCGCTTGGAATATTCAATTGGCGCCACGTAGCGAAAAGAAGAAACGACTGGCGCGCTGTTCGCTATAATCGCGTAAGCGGTGTCTACGCCAATTAAGAAGAAGATATGTATATATAAAGCACAGTTCCAAATCAAAAAACAGTAAAATAAAACTGTTTAATATAAAACAAAATAGTTTGCCGTAAAAAGTACAGTATCGACAAAGCTAAAATTTACAGCTTGCAACACGCGTTAAAACAGTAAGAACGGAACTTGCGGTATATACATATATGGAAATATGTATATATAAAGCACAGTTTCGCAAAAAGCAACTACATTTTTTAAAACCGTTTTGTGAACCACCACAAAAAAAACAGCAAGTTAAAAACAAATATTTTTGCGCGGAACCAACAAAACCAATATATTACTAATATTTACTAATGTGTCAAAAAACAAATATATATTGAAAAAAAAAAAACATTAAAGTGTATACAGTTACGGTCAACCGAATTTAACCATCAAAATAAAACGAAACACGCCAAGTTATACTGGTTATAGTGAAAATATTGAAAACAGAAAAAAAATATTTATGTGTAACCAGAAGCTAATAAAAATAAAAAGCTAATGAAAAATTTCTGAAAGCAAAGGCTATATATACCGTTACGCGAGAAGCCTAGAAATAATTAAGCTCATGGGCATCTAGAAATAGAAACAAAATACAAAAAAAAAAGTTTCTACAACGTTTAAAAGATTTCTAAATAAAAGGAGAATACATCTTTACTTTTCCACAACTGTTCCAAAAAGAAATACTCCGCGGACCACATCTTCAAACCACAATTAAAACGACTTATTTACAACTACTACTACAATGGAGAATCTAAACCAAACCATCGCCGAGCTGGAAAGGGTTATCGCAAGGCAAGAAGAATTGCTACAAACCCAACAACAAGAAATACAACAACAACATTCTCAACATCTACTACAAGTACAAATGAACCAATAACCACAATTCGACAGATTTCACATATCACCAAGGGACATCATGGACCAATTCCAGAGAATGAAGCCACTAGACGACCATCACAATCCAAAAGCATTTATTAAAGCGGTCGAAACCAACATTTCTCTCTGCGGTACAGACCAGGAACTCATTCAACATTGTATCAACATTATAGCAAACGAAAAAATACTGGGCACCGCTGGAAAAAGAACGAGATAACTGGAGGACAACTCATCGAGGGAAGCGATTAAGGCCATAATTCTACAAGGATCTCGTCCAAGGAAGACATACGCAGAGGTATTCAATTTTTGTAGGACGGTCAAAGTAAGTAATCTTAATGAATTATTTATAATTTTTGAAAAATGTAAGGCAGAAATAAATGAAATATACATATTTGACCCTTTAAAACCGGGCATTTACAAACCTGAAAAAGGAGATAGGGACCTTGTTGATATACTGTTAGAGAAAATCGATGGGCCTATAAGGGCACATATAACCGAAACGGAAACATTAAATGATATAATAGTAAAATATTCAAAGTAAAAATTGCTGCAGGATAAAAGAGCGTTTCAAGAAAAATTATAGATCTTACGAACATAATAAAATTTCAGACAATAGACAAACCAAACCAACAAACGACAATAGACAACAAAGCGGGAAGAGTAACAATTACATACGTAATACAAATTTTAATCGTAACAATTACAACAATCGGAATAATAACGATTACGGGTACAACAATTCTACAAATAAAATACAACCAAATTTACTGAGACAAACTAAAAGCTCTCATATGAGCGTCGAATACAATCCAAGTACAAGTCGTTTGTCCAATAGTTCAAATTTGATGGAAATAGGCAATGGTGAAGAAAAAGAAGTAAATTTTTTAACACCGCCTCAAACCCTCAACTACCCATAATAACAGTAACAATAGGAAATCACAGAATTAAATGCTTAATAGATACAGGTTCAACAACTAGCATCATAAAACCAAGCGCACTATTCGAAAATTTTCAAAAGGAAAAACTTTCCAAACCATCATGCTATGGAACTATCAACGGAATTAATGAAATAAAATATAAAATTGTAACACCTTTTCCGAAAGAATTTAACGTCTTAGGTAATTTATCATGGAAAGTAATAGATTTTAACAGCAACAAATACGAAGCTATTATAGGACAAAATTTTCTTATTCCTTTTAAAGCTAAAATTGATGTAGAAAACATGTTTATTAATATATTAGGAAACATAATTCATTTTGATCAACGAATTCCTTATGGAAAAACGGAAATTTGCGCACTCAAATTCAGTGATATAAAAACTTAAACTTGAATCATTTAAATATCGAAGGAAGCCAATCGATAAAAGATCTATTACAAGAATTTAACGAATTATTTTTCAATGAAGGAGATAAACTTTCTTTTACGCATGAAATCAAAAACCAAATTATTACAATAAACGATAGACCCATTAATTCGAAAATTTATAGGTATCCACAAGTTCATGAATTACAAATACAAAAACAAATAAAAGAAATGTTAGAACATAATATAATTAGAGAAAGCAACTCTGCTTACAACAGCCCTTTGTGGATAGTCCCCAAAAAAGCGGATGCAGACGGAAATAAAAAATGGCGTATCGTCGTCGATTAGAGGAGATTAAATGAAATTACTATTAGCGATAAATTCCCGATGCCTAATATCGATGGGATCATGGATAAACTAGGAAGAGCACAATATTTTTCCTCTATCGATCTCGCGAAAGGATTTCATCAAATATTGGTAGATGAAAACGACAGGAAGAAAACAGCGTTTTCTACCCCGTTAGGAAATTACGAATTCTTAAGAATGCCATTCGGTTTTAAAAATGCTCCATCGACATTCCAACGTCTTGAACTCAGTACTTCGAGATTTTATAATCAAGATATGCGTTGTATACTTAGATGACATTTTGATTTTTAGTACTTCTTTGTCAGAACATATAAATAATATGCGGAAAATTTTTATAAAACTTAAACAAGCAAAATTGAAAATACTATTAGAAAAATGCAGTTTTTTAAAGAAAGAAACAGACTTTCTAGGTCATATGCTAACTCCTGAAGGAATAAAACCAAATCCAAATAAAGTTGAAGCTATCCAAAAACCAATTTCTAAAAAGCAAATAAAAATTTTCTTAGGCATTACCGGCTTCTATAGAAAATTTATAAAAGACTATTCTAAAATAGCTTATCCTATGGTCGCATATCTGAAAAAGATGCAAAGATTAACGTTAATAACCCAAGTTATATAACCGCTTTCGAAAATTTAAAAAATATTATTACAAATCCCCCCATTTTAAGGGATCCAATTTTTACAAAAAGATTTAAATTAACTACAGACGCTAGCAACTTTGCTATTGGCGCAGTTCTCACACAAGACGACCACCCAACTTCATATGCTTCACGCACATTAAATACTCACGAGAAAAACTACTCAACCATCGAAAAGGAACTATTAGCAATAGTGTGGTCAGGAAAATACTACAGACCCTACTTATATGGAAGAGAATTCGATCTAAAAACAGATCATCAACCACTTAAATGGCTACAAAATAAAAATTCTGGTAAGGATATAAATCCAAGACTTCAACGTTGGCTGGTACAATTAGGAGAGTACGATGCAAAAATCGATTATATAACCGGTAAAGAAAATAAAATAGCGAATTTTCTGAGCCGAATTAACAGTGATGAAATAAACATGATGAATTCCGAAAATTTGGGAATGACCCTTAACAAAATGTTGCAAATAAAAGATTTAAACGCTGGTGAACAACAAGACCAAACAATGCTTTCAATAGAAGTCCAAACTAGCCATTCTCATGAAGAAAATCTTTATAATCACTTTAACATTCTCACTACAGTCGTAAATCGTTTTAAACAGCAATTAATTTTAGTCCAAGCAAAAGAAAAAGAAGTAGAAAATATTTTCAAAAACAAACGCATTTTTATCGATATAAAAGATATTAACTCTCACTACGTTATTAATATTGTAAATAAACATTTTGAAAAAGGTAATATCGCTATATATTTTGAACTTAATGAAAAAAAACATAAGGAAGTGGAACAAATACTTTTAAATTCTTTCGCAAACAATCAAAATATTTCTTTTGTAAATTGTACAAACTTTGCCAAAGATATCGAAGATGAATACGAACTAAAGAGACAAATATCGTTTTTCCCTAAAATCGAAGTAGGACATTCAGGCATTATTCCAACTTACGAGGGAATGAAGCATAAAGTATATCATCCAGAACTAAAAATTAAAATCCATGAAATAATAAATAATTGCGACATATGTAATGGTGGAAAATATGATAGAAACCCGATCAAAGCTAAATTTCAAATTACCGAAACACCAAATACAGTTAATGAAATTGTTCATATAGATACTTATGTTAACAGTAAACAGTCATTTATAATATTCATCCATAAATTTTCAAAACATGTTATTTCTTTCCATTTACCCGATAGAAATAGTCAGACGACCATAGATAACATTAATGAATTTTTGTCAATTAAAGGCCATATAAAAAAGTTTGTTTTCGATAATGAATTTAATTCAAAACCAATCCGGGAATTTTTAAATAGAGAAAATATAGAATTTCATGCCACTAAACCACATAGCCATACGGGAAATTCAGATGTAGAAAGAATAAATAATACTCTTACCGAACGTATAAGAACCCTAAATTTAGAAGAAAAAGTTCCAATTACTATTCAAATGTGTAAAGCCGTAAAACTTTATAACAATTCATTTCATACCACAATAAAAGCTACTCCTTTAGATGTTCAAAACAACAAAGTTAATCATAGCATAATTAAAAATCGGTTAGAAGAAGCAAAATTGAAGATCATTTCTAAACATAACACAAGAAAGGAAAATTACCTAGAAAAAAGGAGAGAAGGTTTCATTCGAAATTATAAAAGCGTTAGACACAAAGAAGAACCAAAATTTATTAAAAGAAATCTAGAAAACGTAATAAGGACCTCAAATATTAAACGCCATTTTAAATTTGCAAATGACAACAATGACAATAGAAACTTCAACGACAATTAGCCCATTTTAAAACAAAAATCTTTCCCCTTCAGTTTAATGCACAATATACATATATCTTTTAAAAGAAGATAAAAAAAAAACAAAATATAAATTTTTTTAAATTCCGGTTATATGTATATAACCTTTATTCCCATCGATCGTCTCAATTTTAATAAATATATACTTACCATTGTTGAAAATAAAATTGTAAAAATATAAAACAATAATTACCTATCATACTTTATATTAATATTAACATAAAACAACGTTTCTTTTGTTTAAGCACTATACTTAGATACGATAAGCTATTAAAATCATATTGAAAACAACTCCAAATTAAAAATGTTTACAATTTACATATTTATAAAAAAAAAAAATATTTTATCTATTGAATTAATTAAAATTTAATAAAATTATTATATATTTTTGTAATGAGATCCAGGAGAATCTCAAATCAAAGGGCGGAGGAGTTACATTCCAATACTCCAAACACCTTGTAATAATATATACTTATGTATGTACAGTGAAATTCCTCATAACCGGACACTCAGGGTCGCAGTGTTTTTGTCCAGTTATGGGAGATGTCCGCTTATAGGGGATGAGGTCAAAAAATATATACTATACATATAAATTTCATTGTAATTTATTTAAGAAATTTTTCGAAGTAAAGAATATTTAAATACTTTAGTATTACATATACATACATCCATAAATATATCAATTAAATACATTGTACAAGTCTTTACATTTCAATATCGACTAGTTTGATAAAAAAAATTGTGTGATGCTTGTTTGTTTTAACATTGATTCCTTTGATTTGAAATTTTCATTTTCAATGTGACTGTCGATATTTTTAACCTGCTGAAAAACTACATAGTCATTTTTTGCAAATTGTTTCAAGCGCGCAACAAGTTTTAAAACCTCATTATATGATGTTATGGGGTCACTTATTTCTTCTGAACGTTCATCTTCTGAATCACTTAAGTCCATAGTATCATCTGGTTGGTCAAATTGAATTTCTATATTGTTGTCCTCAGTGAAAACATTTTGATTTATTTGGAGAAAACCTTCGAAATCATTTGCCAAATCTGATCCTTCCTGAAGCCTAGCATAGACTGCCAGTGGAATGTCATCTTCGGGATCAAAATCTGAAGGATGCCCTAAGGTTTCCAAAAATCCTGCTTTACGGAAGCAGTTTCGGATTGTTGTGGCTTCCACTTTATCCCAAGATGCTTTGATAAAATACACAGCTTCCAGTACATTAATCGATTTTGAGAGCTCTGAGGCAGAACTTGTATCGCCAATTTTAGTTATCAAGTGTTTTAAAACTAAGCTTCTATACAAAGTTTTAAAATTTTGGATTATACCTTGATCAAGGGGTTGGCTAACTGCCGTTGTATTTGGTGGCAAGAAACAAATTTTTATGTTGGTCAAGTCTAATTCCTTTGGATGAGAAGCCGCGTTATCTAGAAACAAGATAATTTTTCGATTCTGGGCTTTCATTCTTCGATTGAACTGCTGCAGCCATTCGCTCATCACTTCTCGAGTCATCCATGCTTTTTTATTAGACTTGCAATCCACTGGAAGCTTTGCAATTGGAACATGTTTAAAGGATCGAGGACGGGCTACTTTCCCTATAACCAAAAGCGGCTCCTTATCTCCAGCCATATTAGCACAGAACAAAATTGTGAGTCTTTCCTTTGATAGCTTACATCCCATACATTTTTCAGATTTAAAAGCGAGGGTTTTGTCCGGTAAGGCACGAAAGAAAAGCCCACTCTCATCGGCGTTGTAAATGTCTTCAGGCTTGTACCCATTCAACAGAGTTTGCAGCTTTGTCTGAAACTGTTCGACATCATCCTGATTCACATCTGCAGCTTCACCAGATATGCATTTGAAGGAAACATTATTCCTTAATCGCCATTAATTTAGCCATCCTTCATGGAAATGGCTTGAAATACAGTGTCCGCGTCCGGTTATTAGAACGTCCTTTGATTAGATTGATATTTGTATGAAAAAATGATTGAAAAACCTGTCTACACAAAATTTGTCCGGTTATTGGAGCTGCCCGGTTATAAGGACTGTCCGTCTTGGGGAATTTCACTGTATATAGTAAATGCTTAATAGCTTACTAACATAAAATTAGGTTCCACATTAGGCTTAGTTGTGGAATAAGAGAGTGAGCGTATTTCGGGTATGCTAACGCCAACTCAACTAAAAACATAAATATATACATACATATATAAATAAATAAGTATATATAAGTAAATACGCTAATGTCGAACGATAATACAGTTAAGCCTAATATTAGAAGCGAACTAACTAATAATGTCAGTACAATTAGCATTAGAATAAGGAGTATGTAAACTAATAAGGAATAAAAAGTTAGTTAGTCTTTAGATTCACTTCAATAAATACGGTTGTCAAAAAAAGGCCGAAGCTTTTTATTTTGTAAACCATAACTCGCGCGATTCCTATTCTCACAATTTTCATCTTCGTTTAACAATAATAACAAAAGTAAAATATCTTTCATTTGATTTTATCAATAAATTTGACACAGATTCAGACTAAAATAAGCCTGACATATGGTTGGTTGGTTGGGTTGGGCTTGGGAGGAACCCGAAGAGCAGCCACATCCACGTGGTGGGTTCTGGGTGACCAATACAGGTTAGCTGAGAGCTGCAACAATTTTCACCTTGCGCTGTGGCCGCCGCTCGTATCTCGGGAACGGTTCGTCCTGCGGCCATGATCACATATACCATTTCGGTAGAAAATGTCGTGACAAATAACTTTTGTTTTATACATTTTGCCATGAGATGCGTATTTCAGGCTCTAGGTAGACAATTTCACGATTTTAGGCGAATTTCCGAAATTTCAAGGCCAAGGTTGAAGATGCGATCTCAAAACAAAAAGTTGCATTGGAATCAGAAAGTACTAAGGCAACTTTTCCGCACTATTAGAAATCCCGAATCGAAAAAAGTCCGGAATCGACCCACCATAGTATGCAGTCCACTAGAATGACTCTCTATTGGACTTCACTGAGAAATGATGAAGCTATGTTTCTATGGTCACATACCGCCGCAAAAATTCGGTTTTATTACGACTAAAGAGCACTTAGAATCAGTTATTCGTCGTTTTTGTTAGATTATAAACTTGCGAGGAACCTACTTTGCACAGAGCTTTCGCCTCTGTAAGCTTAACAAATATCTTTTCATCGGTGGATTTCCCTGAGCCCAAATTCAACAGTATTTTCCTCCAAAGAGCAATGATTTATTAACACACGAAATGCTCTATGATCCATTTTTTTGTAAACAAGTTGCTTCACAGAAATGCTATATCTCATTAACTAATAGTTATAATCCAACTAACAGAAATCATATAGATGGTAGTAGTAGCATTATCTATGTATCAGGTTGTTAAATTTATTTCAGAAAGTAACAGTTTAACAAGATACTGAACTAGATTTGCATTTACACCGATTCAAGAAAGCTCTGAATCGTTATTAGAAATAAAAAGCCAAAATCTTAAAAATTTCTGGACCCGCTTCTATGCGGCTCTTGACGCCAGACCTACCACAAAATTTGAAACATTCGGCTTACGCAATAAACGAAAAGTGCTTAGAAAAAAAACGAAATAATATTGGACGATAAACAAGTAACGGCACTAATGAACTAGCCAAAAATTAAAAAAGAAAAATCAAACTAGAATCCACTGTTTCGAATTGTTTGCCGGTTCTATTGACACTTAATATTCCCACAGGTAAACATATGTATATACCGCAGAATTATCAGAAAATTCGCTACGTTTGTGGGAGCAATCGGTCTCATGAAGAAGAAGATACCCAACATGGCAACAAATGAAAGATTTTCTGACTACCCAATATGAAATTGCGGAAAGAGTAGAAGAAAAAATAGTCAAAAGAAATAAAAACCAACACGACTAAAATCGTAGCTTAAACAGACCCCAAGTTGGAAGCAAAAACAAATCAAATACAATTTTTAACAAAACAAAACCGTACACATCCGAAGAAAGGAAACATATGTCATGCGAAGACAAAGAAGCGCTTATACAAAAAGAACCACGGGTTCACCTTCAAAAGTAAATACAGAAAACCAAAATACTAAAAATTGCCAAAAGACGCCATGCTGCTCAAATACACAAAAATTTCAATTGCTACACAGCGAAACTCAAAGTAGACCGATTTCAGAACCAATTACCACCATAACAGTTCAAGTTGAAGAAACCTCAAACGAATACCTCAATTTACAATTCAGGAAATTTCGAGGGTTAAGAAAACTCCCTCCCTCTCTCCTATAAAAAAAACTATAAAGAATCAGTAAAAGTATTTTTTAGAGCCTCAACTAATCGATTAAATAATGATAGGTACATCGTAGGATTATCACTTAAGCCGCATCTTCCAGCAAATATCCGCAACAATAAAAAGGCAAATTTTACCTCCTGTGACAAAACTTTACAACCCCGCAGGATAGCTTTCGCCAATAATGATATAACATAACATAAGACATAATCATCGGTCGAAAAATCGACACTCGTCATTCACTTTTGCCTGACAGTTTCATAAATTTTGAAAACTTATAGAATAACATAAAAATAAAGTCAAGGAATCTCCATACTCCTCATGCGATATAGTGATACACCTACACTTACGAAGAGCATTGGTAGCACTTATCGCATCTATCACAGCGCTCCTGATATGAGCGGGTTATGGGAATCAGCTATACAAAGCATCAAATTAATTATGAAGAATTCTCTACACTACGAATGGAAGCCGTTCTCCATAATAAAATAAGAACAATAACCGCAAATCCAATTAGTAAAAGCAAACAATGCATATACTTGTTTACTATAATATAGTTCGTTGCCGTATGTATGTACAAGTAAATACATATCAAATACTATGTTAAAAACCAAACCCGCTTTCAGGATTTACAGCATGTATTCTACGTCCTCGGCAACTCTACCCGCAATACGCCGAAATACATGGAACATAAGTGTAATACTAGGTAAAATATTCTCCTAGAGGGCCCAGCTGGTTTAAATGAGCTAAGCCTCCTCCCCCTACCACACTACTCTATTCGAGAAAAAGGGACGCACCTAAGTACAACACACCTGAGAACCTCACCACGCTCAGCTCGATGTCGCCACCCGACGACACCTCACACTAACAAGCAACAAAAAGGATGATCACCAGACAAAAAAGGAATTGGATCATCGTTTAGGCTTCATTAGTTTTTCGACACCCATCCCGTTCGCTAAAATAAATTGCAATTAAAAACGTCGTCACGTCGCGCTACAATATATTGCGATTAAAATCGTCGTCACACGGTTCCTGCTCGATACCAGTCGCTTGATATTTTGATATAAACAGATTCTTAGCGGTCCTGGGCGATATGGTTGCCCTTACCTTGCACAATCATTCTTTATACTTATCTGTGTTTATATTAAATTTCAATAAAATTTACCCTTTACCGTGACTAATACCTCGCAATTAACGAATGTGTTTTTTGCTTAACAAAATTGGTGGGTGCTTATTAAGCTAAAAATAAAGTGGTGAATGTTTCCAATAAATTTAATTCTGTTTTTGTGAATTCCAAGAAATTAAACAAGAAATAAATACAGTTGAACTTCCTATTTTACACAGTTTTATTTATTAACTTCGCATAAAGTTTTTGCTTAATTTCACAAAACAACTATTCTGTAATTTTTTGGTTAACCTACTTATGTTTTTTCCTTATTTGTTTCAGCGAAAAGAGATTATAACCTGTTTAGTGCTTTGAAGCGATAGTCAGTTGTATTAATATTCGTACTTAAATAAAAACTTAAAATTGCAAAAGAATGCGTAACATTATTTTTGGATGGCGGTTTAATAATTCTTCTTCAGAATCCCCATTGTTTTCCATGACCTGTTTAATTTCGGTATGGAGCATCATATGTAAGGGAAACTGTGGGACGGCATTTCAAGCTTCTTACATAAACCTGTAAGCAAAACAATTAGTTTTTGAAAAGATCGAAAGAACAGCTGCGATCAGGACTGACGCGTTACAGTGAAGAGAACGCGGACAGCCTACCTCGGAATGGTGCAATCGACCACAACACGAGCGGGGTGGGATGGACACCAAGAGTTGAAGAGGGAAGAGAAACGCGTCGGATAAGCTTCCTTGACCAGATTTTCACCATACGTAAAAAGAAAGATCAGCGCACACCACCTCTTCGTAGCTGTAGACAGAACGAAAACGAAATGCCTCTTTGCCGTTGTGTCTGAACTTGATATCTCCTCAAAAGCTAATAAGGCTGGTTTAGCTGACGTTGGGTAATACCAAATGCCCCATCAGGATCGGGAAGATCCTCTCTGAGCAGTTCGAGACCAAGTAAAGTTTCAGCCGAGGAGACAAGCTGGCAGAAAGTGGTAACTATTGGCGTATAAAGATCTCTTAACCCTTGTGTTGCCACCCAGGTACCCACCGGAGTGTATTTTGTTGAATAATATGTTTTCTAAAAAAGATAGCCCAAAATCCTCTTGGATCCTCCTGGTTTAACCGATTATCTAGCGAATTTTGAATTATATATAGTTTAAATTTTTTTCTAACTTCAGAAATGTTTTATTTGAAAATAAAAACACGACTCAGCCACCCGGGTACCCGGACAGAAGTTCGGCGCAGTTCGTGTAATATATTATGGTTATAATTTTATTAAATATCTAAAAGGAGTAAATAAGTATCAAACAAATTATGTTCATTTTTAATTATTTATTGATAAAATATACTCTATATAATAATAATAATAATTTTATTTTTCGAATGAAATTACAAAAAAATGAATGAATTTTTTGCTTTTTGCACAGTGAAATATAAGTAATAATTTGAACAAGTAAATTTGAATAACTAAATTTTAAGAATGAATTAAAAAATTAAGAAAAATTAAGAATTACACATTGCAATGTAAACATTTAGAAATGTTCACCGAATGCTGGTCGTATAAGGGTTTATCGCACTCAACGCAGGATTTTCGTGTCTTTCGGCGTTTGCGAATAGGCAGCTCGTTACAAATGTAACAAGATCCAACAACAGCTCTTCTCCCAGTGGCGTCACGAAGTTGGTCATTTCTGGGTACCACCTCTACTACAAGCCTTTCAAAGAAACTTTCGATTTGATTTTGGTGGAGTGGTTTCGCATTATTTGCTGATTCGGGGCTCGCTCTTCGATCATTGGCATTGCTAATTCTTCTGACAAATGTCGAAGGAAAAGTCTTAGTCTGTTTGTTTTCTTGCGAAGCATGCTGTTATTCTCAGCTACACCTGCAGTGTCGAGGATGTTGAAAAAGAAAGCCAGCGGCCATCTACACGTTCGCCGTTGGGTGAAGTACCTCGAACACATGTGATCCATGGTGTCAACGCCAGCTTTTGTTTGATTATAAAAAAAATCATTTCTGGTTTTTTGTGAGCTGCATCAGAAATTTCATATACATCGTGCATCGTACTAAGAAGTATTACAGCTTTGTTTTTCTTTGGAACGTACAAGCAGATAGTAGCTTTTTCATGAAATCCAAAATGGGTCGACAGTACTTCTCTAGACCTTGACGGTTTCATTTCTTAAGGTATGAACGTTTTATTATTTTTTTTTCAATGTACCGCCAAAAGTAAAGTTGGGAAAAATCTGTCCATGGTTATATTTCGGAAAGATCTTTTATAATCGCTGATCAGGTCTTTGACAACTCGTTCTCCTTGATTGACTTCTACCGTACCCTGGTACCCTGGGCGGAAGACAGTCTGATTTTTTTTGGATGGCAACACAAGGGTTAAGGATATACGAAAAGTTGACAAGCAGGACAAAACGATAATATTGTACGAATTTAATATGTAAGAAGTAACTTTGAAAAAACCAATGAGAAAGCGAACTTCAGGAAACTATTATTCAAAAGTCTCGCCTCACCCGGGATAATTCGTAGAAGTTCTGGGGAGTAGATGGGTAAAATTTAGAATAGCATCCCCAGATTTCGGGGATGAAATGGGTATCACTGGAAAGGTGACGTTCTCCAGATCACGCCGCTGATTTATAGTTTTAAAGATATTTGCATTTAAAGTTGAAAAATTGACAACATTTACATTGATAATTTGTATATTGTGAATAACTTTTTTACTTATATTATGCACTTTTCACTTACTAACACTTCACTATAACGTTTCTGTATATAAATTTTTTTAATATTTGTTGTAAATAAAGAAGTTAGCATCTTCTATAAGAGTGTACAGCTGCTGGCGTATGCCGATGATATTGATGTCATCGGCTTCAACAACCGCGCCGTTAGTTCTGCTTTCTCCAGGCTGGACAAGGAAGCACAGAAAATGGGTCTGGCAGTGAACGAGGGCAAAACGAAATATCTTCTGTCATCAAACAAACAGTCGTCGCACTCGCGACTTGGCTCTCACGTCACTGTTGACAGTCATAACCTTGAAGTTGTAGATAATTTCGTCTATCTTGGAACCAGCGTAAACACCACCAACAATGTCAGCCTGGAAATCCAACGCAGGATTGCTCTTGCCAACAGGTGCTACTTCGGACTGAGTAGGCAATTGAAAAGTAAAGGCCTCTCTCGACGAACAAAAGCTAAACTCTATAAGTCGCTCATAATTCCCGTCCTGCTATATGGTGCAGAGGCTTGGGCGATGACAACAACCGATGAGTCGACGTTACAAGTTTTCGAGAGAAAAATTCTACGAAAGATTTATGGTCCTTTGCGCATTGGCCACGGCGAATATCGCATTCGATGGAACGATGAGCTGTACGAGATATACGGCGACATTGACATAGTTTAGCGAATTAAAAGACAGCGGCTACGCCGGCTAGGTCATGTTGTCCGGATGGATGAAAACAATCCAGCTCTGAAAGTATTCGACGCAATACCCGCCGGGGGAAGCAGAGGAAGAGGAAGACCTCCACTCCGTTGGAAGGACCAAGTGGAGAAGGACCTGGCTTCGCTTGGAATATCCAATTGGCGCCACGTAGCGAAAAGAAGAAACGACTGGCGCGCTGTTGCTAACTCGGCTATAATCGTGTAAGCGGTGTCTACGCCAATTAAGAAGAAGAAGAAGAAATAAAGCTTTATTTTAATTATTTTATTTTAGTTACAATTCTCTGCATTTGCACAATAAGAAAAGAAAGAAATACAAATAATGAGTTTTTTTATTAATGTATTTGTGTTAATAGTTAGAAAAAAATAAAACATATAACAACCTTAGAACTGTAGCGTGAATTATAAAATAATCAGAATTCGTTTTATATCGTGAAAGTAGCTGCTCCAATTAATTAGAGCAGAATGGAACGACGTTAAAATTACCAAGGAAGTTTTTAGAGGTCCTTGGCAGGGTGAAGTGCTATCTCAGGTTTTATGAACATATATGTGGTTGCTAGTAATTTTTCAATGAAATTAGACGTCAAAGCTTAAAAGATCCAAATCCTTGATGTGAAAAGTTTGGCTGAGAGAGATAGTGTTTCTATTCACTTTTTGTCGCATCCAAAAGTGTCTGTCTGAAGTAGATGTTGATATTCCAGCAGATATGTTGATCATAATTTTGCAATCGAGTTTAATGGCTCCGTACGAAAATTTTGTAGTTGCTATCTTCAATACATTAAAGGTAAAGATGCTAAAAGAAGGTCGCGGCAGTTTGAAAAAAATACATGCAGAACCTGCACAAGCGTTGTAAATAGTTCCTCTAAGAACAACAAAAGCAAGATATTAGAAAGCTATTCTTTCTTTATTAAGATTTCTTACATATTAACCAAAGGTGTGGTATAATGTGAACCGGAAGTTTGAGAATATTTTTTGCGCTCGATTTCGACAATTTTTGGACGCAAGTCGAAGTACTTTGAGGGCACTATTTGTTCAAAGTTTAATTCTAATACTGCTTCATAAAATTTTGCTTTGTATTCTTAAAGTGAACAAAGTAACTTCTTTTTAGCAATTGTTGTTGATACGTAGGAATAAAAAAATATTAATCTAAGAGATCTATATACTTTTCTAACTAATGTTTATATTTGTTTCAATCTCCACAATAGGTCACACAACGATTTTGTAACATCATTTTGAACACAAAACCTCGTCAAAAGTGGAGCCGAGATGAATATTTTAAGTTACTGTTAATAAAAGTTCTGATTATGTATACCATCAAAAATGTCATACCTACGTTAAGCTTCGGCGGTTTTGAAAATGTTCTATATATTAAATCATTTACGGGCATACTTGAAAAAAATTTTGCTCACAGGTGTCCCTACAGCGATCTCCTGTACAAAGTCAACGTTTCTTCTATCTCAGTTTAGCCAAGACACTTTGTAGATTTTGGTTCAGTGGCGGGCACGATTCCGATTACTTTGGCGGAGGGGTATAAAAAGTGAATTTCCGTATAAATGGGGTATGTGCGGTTAGGGGAGCTACTCCAGAGAAGAAATATCCAAAAATAATATAAAAATAACTTTCATTTTTTAAAATATTCACGATTAAAGTTGAAAAATTTGCACTAATAACACATGGTATTTCTCTACGTTTCACTAAATTTTTTCACGTTTTCCACTCTGTATATTTAAATATACACTCTTTTTTACTTACTTCGTCTCAGCCACCACTCACCTTGGAACTCGGCAATGGTTATTTCACCGGCAATATGAAGCAAAAGACACAATTCGGTTTTATTTTGTTCCATTTAATTATAAAAAACACAATTTGGGGTTTTTATTTTATTTAATTAAAAAAGACACAATTTAGGTTTTGTTTTAGTCACTGCACTGCCAAAATAGATATGTATGCAATAATACGTGCAGAAACTGGATAGTGTAGAGTTGTGGTGTGATGTCCGCATGTGTGGTATATTCGTGTGTAGTAGTGTGTGGTGTCTTCATTTGTGGATCGCGTTAGTGTGGTGTGTTGTCGTGTTGCCGTGTGGTCGTTCAGTGTTGGATGTATAGAGGGGGGAGCTAACTCATCTAGTTATCCCGGCCCCCCTAGGCGAATACTAGCCTAGCAGTCGCTGTAATTGCTGCCGTTTTGGTGTTCGATGCAGCATAGTGTAGTGCGGCCTATTGCACAGTTGGCATAAGGTCACTGATGTGCACTCCTGTGTGGTGTGTACCGTGGCCAAGCAGTTCAGGCAGTGCCCGTGAGCTTGAGCAACCTTCTGTCGTTGCATGGGCTGCATGCTGCGGAAAATGCTACAATGTGGTAGCCGGTGTGGGCGCCGACATAGGGGACATCGGCTGCGCTGAGGTTCTGCTACGGGTGTTGAGGACGGTGGTAGTGGTCGCGTGCCACTACGAAGAGCGGTAGCAGTGGCGGTTGCCGCTGGAGTTCGAGGCGCTGGAGTTGCCACAGGGCGCGGCACCGTTTAGGGTCGACCTTACCGTTGACGTTGGCACACTTGGCATATCCTCATCCATGGTAATCTGTGTGGGAGGAATGTGGTTAAAAATATGTGCCATAAAAATGTGTATGGCGATCGTACCACGTTATGTGGCATGAAAGGGTCGTCACGTAAATCGACCATTGCGTTAGGGTTTTTGGTTATTTTATTTGCGTTACGGTAGTATCGGCGGTTTTTTCGTTATTTGCGGTTTCGTCAATGTTTGGTAGAAAACATAGTTTCACGAGCGGTCTTGTTAATATGCCGCTTTGAGTGCGGAGATCAACGACTCGTTCATGACCGTCGGAACCGTAATGTAGTTTTTCTATGCGGCCAAGCCGCCATTCGGTGGGGGGTAGTCAGAAATCATGGATGATGACACAATCTCCAAGCTTTGGCGCATTTTCTGGACTCTTCCACCTGTACCTTTAATGAAGGTCCTTTATATATTCTTCCTTCCATCGGCGGCTGAAATCGTGATGGAAAATTTTTATTCTCTCCCATTGATTTAATAAGGACAGCGACCAAACGCCTGGCTCAGGTGTGTGGTGTAAGGGCTGTGAAGTCAGAGGGATCTTGTGAGAGGATTGTGAGTGGCCGTGAACTAAGAACGGCTTCAATTCGCACTAACAGTGTGGTGAACTCTTCATAATTAAATTTGTAGTTTCCAGCTACTTTTTTGAAGTGGGATTTAAAGCTTTTTACTGCTGATTCCCATAAACCACCCATATGAGGAGCGCTTGGGGGGATAAATTACCAGTTAATACCTTGGGGAGCATACCTTTGTACAATCGCTGGTGAGACTTGTTTGATAAAATCCACAAACTCCTTTTCAGTGGCTCTTTGGGCTCCAGTGAAGGTTTTACCATTATCGCTCATCAGTTTTGATGGGAAGCCGCGTCGTCCGCCGAAGCGA
>NW_026089623.1:20129864-20229193 GCF_024586455.1 Bactrocera neohumeralis
CTGGGAATCTTCGACAATCACATTCTCCACCTGTTGGTGAATATAAAGCTCCTCTTAAAAGAAAAAGAAATGCAAGTGTTCAACAAAAGCAGCAGTGAAAAGGGTAACAACACCCCGTAAGCCCCAAAAAATGCCGCTAAAATTGCCCAAAGAAGGAATAAATATAGCAACACCAACACAAGCAGGTACAAAAGCGATGTTAAAGCAGCGCTGAATTTGGGAAAAAAATATAAGAATTTTAAGAGAACATTTGGTGCATTCATTTCGACGGTAAGAAATTTGGGAAGAAAATGGGGCCTGGTGTTAACAAATGAAGCTAAGGAAGTAAGAGTAGCGGCAATGGTTCTTGAAAACGGAAAATTTGTAAATTTTTTGAAGGTTTTATTTAATAATATTTTTTTTAGAGCATTAATTAATTTTTAAAACTTTTTTAAGGAATAAGGGATGTTTTGGGATAAATTTAACCTTTGGAATTCCATTAAAATGATTTTAGTGACACAACAAATGTTAATAGGGGTTAAAAGTGGAGTTGTTCGTTTACTGCAGAATTGTTTTCAGGAAAAACATTTGTCCCCACCGCAGTATATTGGAAATACCAACATCATGTATTAGATTTAATTTTGAAGCATGTACTTGATGAATGAAGTACTAGGTGGAAAGTCGACATCGCCAAACATCAGTTATGACATATTTACCGAATCGATTATGAACTACGAAAACCTAAAACAAAACGAAGAAAAAGTTGATCTTAAGATCTTTTAAATGGCGTGATGAGATGCAATTTGTATATGAACTAGGGCAATATTTTAAATATTATGAAGTAAACAAGTTCCAATACATAAAATTTAAAGTTTTACCAGCGCTCAGCAACGCTCGATGGAATTCTAGAGCTATATTAGCGATTTTAGCGTTCATACTAATATCGGAACACAGAATACAACTTTTGCTAATTTGCCAGTTCGTATGCAGCGCATGGTATGATGCTTGGTTCTCGGATCACCGTTTTCATAACAACGATTTTGAAATATTGGAAAAATCCGTCAAGCAATTCGAAACTGCGCATACGTGTTTTCTTAAACACTGGGTAAAGGAAGGTTCTGCCATTCTGAATTTAAAAGATCTAATATTTGCGCTGTAAATCTGAATATAGTTTAAATCTTAAGTTTATCTCCAAATAATATCAAATGAATTAAATAATGAACTAAAACGTATATTTACCATAAAAATGTATTTGTCTTGTACTTAAATTAGTCTTATTGCTTCTAAATCAAAATGTATCTTCTTCTTCTTCGCATATAACATATGAATTTTTTCAATTTAAATTCTGCGTGAAGGTTTTGAAATAAATCGAAAAACTAAAAACGCAGTTATCATTTTTTTACTATTCCTCATCGTGTTATGGCATGTAAAGTAGGTGTTACAAAAATAGACTACCCCTAGTGTACATAATTACAATACTTACCCAACTCTGCTTTAATAAACCTACAAAACACAAAAAAAAACAAAAACAAGAGGTGCATATGTGCAAGTGCTCAAAGTGACAAACATACAAATAAAAATAATAAATAACAAGTAAGGAAGGGCTAAGTTCGGGTGTCACCGAACATTTTATATTCTCGCATGATAAAGTGATAATCGAGATTTCATTATCCGTCATTTACATATTTTTTTATTTTGCTGTAAAATTAATTAGATTAGTAGTCCCTGAGATATGGTTTTTGGTCCATAAGCGGGGGCCGCCACGCCCATTTTCAATTTAAAAAAAAAGCCTGGGTGCAGCTTCCTTCTGCAATTTCTTCCGTAAAATTTACAGTTTCTGACGTTTTTTGTTAGTCGCTTAACGCACTTTTAGTGATTTTCAACATAACCTTTGTATGGGAGGTGGGCGTGGTCATTATCCGAGTTCTTCCATTTTTGAACTGTATATGGGAATGTCTGAAGGAAACGACTCTATAGAGGTTGGTTGACATAGCTATAGTAGTTTCCGAGATATGTACAAAAAGCTTAGTAGGGGGCGGGGCCACGCCCACTTTTCCAAAAAAATTACGTCCAAATATGCCCCTCCCTAATGCGATCCTTTGTGCCAAATTTCACTTAATATCTTTAGTTATGGCTTAGTTATGGCACTTTATAGGTTTTCGGGTTTCGCCATTTTGTGGGCGTGGCAGTGGGCCGATTTTGCCCATCTTCGAACTTAACCTTCTTATAGAGCCAAGAAATACGTGTATCAAGTTTCATCATGATATCTCAATTTTTACTCAAGTTACAGCTTGCACGGACGGACGGACGAACAGACAGACATCCGGATTTCAACTCTACTCGTCACCCTGATCACTTTGGTATATATAACCCTATATCTGACTCTTTAAGTTTTAGGACTTACAAACAACCGTTATGTGAACAAAACTATAATACTCTCCTTAGCAACTTTGTTGCGAGTATAAAAAGTGTGAAAGGGCGCACAAGAAAATTGTACTTGCATATGTACGTACGCAAAGGGTACAGTGAATTCTACAAAAAATCGTACCAAAGTGTTTAACCTGGTAATTAACGAGAGGGGCCGTCCTAAAACGTTAAGAAAAAAAAAAAACAGTTTTAAAAAGCCGGTGGATAACCCGTTAAAGAAAAAAAAGAACAGTTTCATGTGCCGCGTTAAAAGAACCGGGAAAATAAAAGTGCCGGTATAATCACCCGTTGTTGCCATATCGTCACTGCTGAAATCGCTGCTGCACTGAACGCTGCAGCCATCAACCTGCCATCAAATTGCTGCTGCCTTCAAACTGCTGTTGCCATCAATCCGCTGCCGTCGAGGGAATGAGCTGCCGCTGCATCCTGTGCCAAAGGGACGTAAGCGCCGGCAAACAGTCGACGCACCAGGTAAGGAGTGCGAATTACTGAAAGCAGTGCAAACAAAAAATAAAACGAAAACACATACAAATAAAATTAAAATAAAAAACAAGTGCACACTTTCAGTTTTTGGCTCTACATTGTTATACTCTCGCAACAATGTTGCTAACGAGTATTATAGTTTTGTTCACATAACGGTTGTTTGTAAGTCCTAAAACTAAAAGAGTCAGATATAGGGTTATATATACCAAAGTGATCAGGGCGACGAGTAGAGTCGAAATCCGGATGTCTGTCTGTCCGTCCGTCTGTCCGTCCGTCCGTGCAAGCTGTAACTTGAGTAAAAATTGAGATATCATGATGAAACTTGGTACACGTATTCCTTGGCTCCATAAGAAGGTTAAGTTCGAAGATGGGCAAAATCGGCCCACTGCCACGCCCACAAAATGGCGGAAACCGAAAACCTATAAAGTGTCATAACTAAGCCATAAATAAAGATATTAAAGTGAAATTTGGCACAAAGGATCGCATTAGGGAGGGACATATTTGGAAGTAATTTTTTTGGAAAAGTGGGCGTGGCCCCGCCCCCTACTAAGTTCAAAATCACTAAAAGTGCGTTAACCGACTAACAAAAAACGTCAGAAACACTAAATTTTACGGAAGAAGTGGCAGAAGGAAGCTGCCCCCAGGCTTTTTTTAAAAATTGAAAATGGGCGTGGCGCCGCCCACTTATGGACCAAGAAGCATATCTCAGGAGCTACTAGACCGATTTCAATGAAATTCGGTATATAATGTTTTCTTAACACCCTGATGACATGTACGAAATATGGCTGAAATCGGTTCACAACCACGCCTTCTTCCAATATAAAGCTATTTTGAATTCCATCTGATGCCTTCTTTGTATAATACGAGTATAAACATTAGGAACCAATGATGATAGCGGAATAAAACTTTACACAAATACGGTATTTGAAAAATATGTAAATGACGGATAATGAAATCTCGATTATCACTTTACCATGCGAGAGTATAAAATGTTCGGTGACACCCGAACTTAGCCCTTCCTTACTTGTTTTGCTTTCATTTATACTGACACGTTTATAAATACATATGTATATATATATATATATATATATATATATATATATATATATGTATATGTATATGTATATATATATGTATCTATAATAACGGATATAAATAAACATCTACATTATTCAAAATAATAACGCACAAATAATAAGGTCAAGATGGATCACGGACTTAGTGGGTCAAAATATCCGGAAATAATACTATAAATAGAGTGGAGAGCATACGTCGACGTCTAGGGACAATAATAGCAACAAAATGTAGGCCAAACACCGCTGAACCTATTGTAGTTATTTTTAATTTTATATAAATAATCATTGGTGTACCTAAACTTTTTTGATATGAATTAGGCGCATTTTTAGCATTTGCAATAATTTTTTATATTTGTGTAAAAAACAAAAATATTTTGATATGCTATATTTAATGTTAAATATGCATATCTTGAAATGGATAGAAAAAAACCACAAAATGTATTAATTTTATATCAAATAAACGTGTCGTAATTCAATAGAACTAGGTGTACTCGCATGTAAACTTTATTGGTCCACTGTATATGTACATATATGCGTACGCTAGTGAAACAAGGGATTTTGGGATTTGCGGTAGTCCTTTAATTTTTTAAATAAAATTGACAAGTTTTAGATTTTTTCGCAATTTTTTCGAGCCGAGAAATTGGTTTGTTTTTTCGCAATTTTCGATTTTTCAAACACACTCTCTCGTATTACATTTCTCTGGTCCTGCTATTGCTCATTTGTGAATTTTTTGATTTGGCTTTTCGTTATTTGGTAATCGATATTTTTCGTTTACGCCATTTGATTCCCAACATTAAATTACTTAGTGCCAAATAATTTTTCGTGAATTTTTGAATTCAAACAAAACACAATGAGCAAGCCAAATCTAACTCTCGCAAATTTGTCTCCAAGTAAGGAGTTGACGGACTTAAAGTCGTTAAGACGTCAAAGAACGGTTGCGAAAAGTAGCATTTTGCGCACGGGCCTTCTCGAAAAAACCATGTCGCTAGATCCTATTGAATTATAATGTCGGGTCGACATCTTAAATTCACATAGTGAAAAACTAATGAAATGCCAATCAAAATTAAAGAAATTGATGAAGACGACATATCCCGAGGGGAGTTAGAAGACATAATCGTTGAAACGAAGTCCATAATAAAGCCAATTTTAGCAAAAAATAAAACTTCACTAGCTGAAACATCTTTCGTAGCTTCTCACAGCTCAAGGCTCCCTAAAATGAGTCTGCCGAAATTCAAGGGAGAATATTCAGAATTTAAAAACTTTATGAGTTTGTTTGAGAGCTTGGTTCGTAATGATCCACATATCCCACATATTGAAAAATTTAACGATTTGGTTAATTGTCCATCTGGAGAGGCTTTTTGAACAGTTAAAGCGTTTCAGATGTCGGATGAAAATTACCCAAAAGCGTTGGCAAGTCTAAAAAAAGTTTATGATAATAAATGTTTGATATTTTTCAATACAATCTCTAAACTTTTTGAGCTGTCAACCATCCCAAAGCCATCCGCGTCTTCATTGCGATCAATGATTGACGAAGTGTTAGCGGTGTATGACTTATTGCTATCGCTGGGCAATGAGAAACAGATAACAAACGCTATAATTATACACATAGTGATGGCAGAGGTTCGAGTTCGTGAAATCGGTGCCCTTATGCATAAATTGCTTGCGTAAGGGGCACACTGTCTCTAAGTGCAGAGGGGATCGATGTCGTGTGTGCAATCGATCGCATCACACATTATTGCACCAGTATCCGGTTTCCTTCCCCGGTGCACTTCATCCGCAACTATCAACCACATATGCTGTGTCATGTTGGCAACAGCAGTGATTCAAATGATGACCAGTTGTGGAGAGTAGAGAGCGTTGCTGGACTCAGGCTCCCAGGTCAACTTCATGACGGAGGACTTGGCACAGAAACGTAATAGGAATCGGCAATTCCAGTACGAAAGTGGGGGCAAAATTAAGCACGTTTGTTAAGTCGCGGGTAAATAATTACGAATTTTCGGCGGAATTCTGGATAATGCGAAGCATTTCGGCTAATCATCCAGACCATAATATCAATGTTAATGGCTGGAAAATTATGCACAATATTGAATTGGCGGATCCAGAATTCCACAAATCTAAAAAAGTGGATACGCTATTGGGTGATGAAACGTTTTTCGATCTTTTAATGGCCAAAAATGGTCCTAACCAACCAACTTTCCAGAAAAGCCTTTTAGGATGGATTGTATCTGCCAAATACGCCAGCAATTTAAGTTCTCCTTATTATTATTAATAATAATACCTTCAGAATCAAATGGCATCAAATTCACACCAGAGCAACAAGAGTGTGAAAATTTTTTCGTAAATACAACTCAAGTATTGCCTTCAGGACGGCTTCAAGTAAGAATGCCTTTTAAAGCTGACCGTAAGTTACTCGGTCACTTCTCCAGGCCCTGGAGAGAAGGACATTAAAAATTCGTAAAATGTATCTGGACTTTATGAATGAATATAGAGCATTGGGTCACATGAGCCCAACGAACAATAAGATCCCGAGTGAGCCACACTACTTCATTCCTCATCAATGCATTTTAAGGCCCGAGAGCACAACAACCAAATTACGTGTTGTAATTGCTGCTATTTCGCTTACATAAGTATGCACTAACAGCGGACATTACTAAAATGTACCGTCAAATAATTATGCATGAAGAAGACAGAAATTGTCAGCTTATTGTGTGGAGAAAGCATCCTTCTGAACAAATTCAAATTTTTCGTCTCAACACCGTTACATACGGCACTACGCCTGCTCCATTTCTCGCAACACGGTGTTTGCAAATGCTCAGTGATGCCAATACAATGAAATATCCACTCGGTTCATTGGCCATCAAAAGAGACTTTTATGTTGATGATTTATCCGAAAATTTTGAGTCTCTAGATCTTTTGAGAAGTGAGGTAAATAAAATATTAAACTCGGCAGGATTCACCTTAACGAAGTGGTTTTCGAACCACCCTACATTTTTCGACAGTGATTGCACTGAAAAGTCATTAAGCTTCAATGAGAAAAGTTCCACTAAAACGTTAGGAATCCATTGGTTGCCGAAAGAGGATTTGTTTCGATTTGTTTTAGATGACAATTTTAATGATCTGCGAGCCACTAAACGAAACATATTGTCAGTTTCTGCTCGCCTTTTTGATCTTATTGGATTACTAGCCCCACTAGTTACCAAAGCAAAAATCGTATTGCAAGAGCTTTGGATCCAAAAACTAGATTGGGATGAGTCGATTCCATTGCGCCTTGACACTAGCTGGCAGAACTTTAAAGCCGACCTAATGTAACTCTCATCGATAAGCATTCCTCGTTACGTAAACGTTGAGTCGAGTGCCATCTGCGAAATATATGGATTCTCCTACGCCTCAATAAGGGCGTACGGATGCTGCATATACATACGAAGCCAATCTGCTAGTGGTATTAAATGCATGCTGCTTACTGCAAAGTCTAGAGTGGCTCCGCTGAAGACCAAATCTCTTCCGCGTCTTGAGCTCTCGGCAGCACATCTTCTTTCGAAATTATGGTCAAGAGAAGCGCCTATGTTGAGTCGACATTTCGAAAATATTACATTTTGGACAGACTCTGAAATCGTTTTACATTGGATTAAAACACATCCATCCTCACTACAAACCTTCGTCGAAAACAGAGTGTCCGAAATCCAAGAGTTGACTGACAAAGTACATTGGCGACATGTGCCAACAAAACAAAATCCTGCGGATCGAGTGTCTCGGGGTTGTAACGTGAACGAATTGAATAATCCCATATGGTTTGGTGGTCAACAGTTCCTCCTAGAAGACCCTGCGTTATGGACAATTAATAACCACTTCCAGCTCTCACCAGAAGACGAAGCATTAGAGAAGAAGAAAAATACATCTACACTAATTTCGACTACTGAAAAAAGTTCAATATTGGACCTTATTGAAAAATTCTCTTCTCATAAAAAATTGCTTCGTGTGGTCGCATATATATTACGATGGATGGAGACGACCACCAAAATCCTCCATGGGACAGGATCTGACTTCAGAAGAGTTAAACTTCAGTTTTCTAAAAATTGCACAGGTGGTCCAACATTCAGAATTTTCGGATGTTATTCAAAAATTGCATAAAGATACCAACCTACCCGCAAAAAAACTTGCAAACACTCAACCCGTTGTCGCTGTCGTTCAAATTAATCCGAGTAGGAGGTCGCTTATTAAATGCATCTCTCCCATACGTTGCCAAATTTCCGCTTTTACTAAATAAAAGTTCGCACTTCGTTATAACATATTTATGGTTCCTGCACATTCGAAATCACCACGCTGGGGCTAAAGCGTTGGTTGCGCTTCTTCGAGAACGCATATGGCTAATTAATGCCCGAGAAGCTTGCAGTAGAACCGTAAGAAACTGTATACATTGTTTTCATTACAAGCCGAAGTTGCAACACCAAATAATGGGAAATTTGCCAGTCGAAAGACTTCGAGCACTACGACCCTTTTTTGTGGGTAGATTTTTGTGATCCGATATATACATCTCTAAAAATACGCGG
The DNA here is from genome assembly GCF_024586455.1 of Bactrocera neohumeralis. Classification (NCBI taxonomy): domain Eukaryota; kingdom Metazoa; phylum Arthropoda; class Insecta; order Diptera; family Tephritidae; genus Bactrocera; species Bactrocera neohumeralis. The sequence continues at coordinate 20,138,377 of NW_026089623.1, forward strand.
TCGACCACCCGTAAAAACATATATTGCAGTTTTCGTTTGCTTTACATTCAAAGCAGTACATTTAGAATTAGTTTCGGACCTATCTTCTAATTCATTTATTTTCATTGGACGCAGAGGAATGCCGACGGAGATATTCAGCGACAACGCCACCAATTTTGTCGGCGCTGGTCGCGAGCTGCGCGAACTGAAGGAGGCGTTTCTAGCAATTGGTCCAGAATTGAAGAGATTCGCAGCTGACGAAGGGTGCAGCAAGCCCACAAACTGGCAGTGCATCCACTGGAGGTTGAAGGAATCTGATCCTGTCAAGGTAGCCGGTGTTGCGTCAAGCGACATATTTATAGGTACCTAAAACAAGAATAATGAAATGAATTGTAAAATATTGAATTATTAAAAATTAAATTAAGAAAATCTATTATATAAAATACTTACCTTAATAATGCATTCATATTACTATTACTATTACTTACCTGAATTCTTATCTTAACATAAGCTAGTACAATATTTGGGATAATTAGTTACCCCTTTTTTTAACACATACTTACTGTTTATTTAGCACCTTTTTGTCACCACTTACCTCTTCACTCAACACTTTCTCTAACCGGCAAAAAGTTTAATGAAATAGACACTCGATTTTGGGTTTTTGCTCTATTACCGCGAAATATATTTCGGATGCGGAATAGATTAACGTACAAAGGTAGTAATGAAAAGCTCAAAATGATGCGGCGACGAACGTTTGCTCGGTGCGAGATCGACGTAAAGAAGGAGCCTAGCCCTCTCGAGCGGTCGGTTTTGATTGTTGGTTGATTGTTTGGTGTGATGTCCGCATGTGTGGTGTATATTCGTGTGTAGTAGTGGGTGGTGTCTTCATGCGGAATGTCTGCATGTATGGTGTCTTCATATGTGGATCGCGTTAGTGTGGTGTGTTGTCGTGTGGTTGTTCAGTGTCGGGTGTTTAGAAGGGAGAGCTAACTCATCTAGCCACTTACATTACAACTAGATCCTTTAGTTTTAAGATTTAGGCTAAGCAATTCCATGTAATGGAATAAAGAATTCTCTTTAATTTGAACCTTGAAACCGTACGCACGCGTTTTAATTTGTCGGCTATTAGAACTTTACTTCTTTCGACACAGGCAATTGGTGGTTTTTTATTTTCTAATCGCGCATTCCAATTATAGTAACTTTTCGGTTCTCAAAAAAGCTTGAGAAATTGTCATCGCTTATATTTTAGAGAGTTCTTGGATGAAATGTCGGAGTCAAGTCTTAATCAAATTAATTTAATTTCAAACAAATTTGGTAAGTAAGTTCTTGGATCTGGTTTTCGTTGTTAACGCTTCAATATTCTCTACTGTCCGATGTGATGTTTTGGTTCTGCCAGAAGACTCGAATCATCTTGCTTTAGAAATAAGTACCGAAATCATAGCCAACTTAGTTCATAATAATACTCAAGGCCTTTGTTCTCGGTTCAACTTTGCGAAAGCTTAAGATTGATTGCGAGCTTTCTGAAGTATCTTGGCCAGATTATTATATTTATTTTAGTGTCTCCCATTTTAATTAAACTATTTTAAACTTATTTGAAAGATATGTTCCAAAATGTGTTCTTAGATGCTCAAAAAGTTACTCAAAAAGTAAGATCTAATTTATGGTTTTCGAAAGACTTATATAAATTAAAAAATGGAAAATTTCGTTCTTTTAGACTTAAAAAAAACTGGCTTAGTTGTTTACTATTCAGAATATTCTAAATTGCATTAACAATTTGCTGATCTTATGAAAATATATTGTAATAATTATATAAACAGAGTAAAAAATAACATTGTTCTATGGTTTCGTCTACTCCAAACGCAAGATTTCTAATTTTCCGTCTTCGTTGAAATATAAGACCACTATGTCCAGTGACAATCACACAATTTTTAATATGTTTGCTGAATTCTTGAGGTCCAATTACTCTTAAAACTCTTCAAAAATGTTCCGCAGAAGATATGGCCGATTTATGTAATTAATGCACCCACCATTTCCGATGTAGACGTCTTATATCGGCTAAATATGTTGAAACAATCATTTAATTATGATCACAATACACATGTATCAACGGGCTTTAGGGAGAATAAACATACTGATGTTACATACAAAGATTTTAGTAAAGATATTAATAAAGTAAACCATTTAATTCTTTTGAATAAACTGGATCTTTTAGACCATATCATACTCTCGCTATTTGAAATCACTAAGGCAGGAGAATGCTTTCAGATGTTTAATAAACTTTATTTTAAAACTATTGCGTAAGAATTTAACGCTCATTGTTTAATCAAATTTGGTATATTATTAACTTATATAAATATATACATATGTATATCATATTATAAGTCCGAGACTAATTTGGTTTCATTTACATCCGGAATATGTATATACAACTCAACATTTAAATCCAATCTATGAGGCTGAAACCAACCAACATAAGTAATAGCCATAAGTAAAACATTATTTTCGAAGGTCAATCCCTACTAATTTGAAAGTTTGGCCTTGTGACTTGTTTGTAGTTAGAGCGAAAGATGTTTTCATAGATTTAGTTGACCAGCTGCTGGGCCGGTCATAATGGTTGCTACAATTAAATTGTCCTTCAATTCCATAATAAGCAGCCTCGTCCCATTGCACAGGCTTGGAAAACTTAAATTCCATAAAAGCATAATTGGAATTTCAATTTTAAAGCCAATTCATGTGATGGCAGTCCAGAAGGATTTATTGAATTTAAAAACTCCTGGGGATAGGGAACTGCGTCTTCGATATTAGTCACGGTGTCTATCGATTAGTATGTTTTTATTTTCCGGGAAGTTTTTGAATAATTAGATTGTTTATTTCGTTGACAATATCATTCTTGTGTGACACTATTGCACTAGAACTTACCAATGAAATTCCTTTTCGTGCAAATTCTCGATGTATACCCTATACTGCATCTATTAAAATTTCAAAACTATGGACTATTTGGCCTAGACATTGGAAAATCACCATTAGTGATTCCATGAAGATGAGTTCTCTTATTCGTCCGTAATTTTATATTTTCGATCGAAGTCCGTAAGGGCGACGATATTAAGTATGTTTTGATGACATCTGCTCGCTTACCTCCGTTAATCACAGAGTCTGTCGAAAATCTTCAGCAAATAAAAAAGCTATATAAGGTATTTTAATGTTCTGTCCACGGCCTCTACATATATGTGCTTTGTGGCTCATGGTGCATTCGTCCCACATAATTATTGAGACGTCTTGCAATAGTTAATAAAGAGGCCCATATTTGCGGATAGAACATATTGATTGTTGTTCAAGATTTATTTTTTTCCATTCCTAGAAGAGATGACATAATTCCTGACGAAGCAACTGCTTTGCTATCTTCCCTGATTGTTTTATTTTAGCAAGTATTAAATTTGCAAGAAACGTCTTGGCAGTGCCTTGGCGCATCAAAAAAAAAGTGTTGTTTTTGTTATTATTCACGCTATAACTCGCACTTATCAGTGTGTTTTCACTAAATGTTAAATAACATTTTCTGTTACAAGTAAGTAATAAATATTTTTTGAATTTACGCTCGTAAGTCGGTTAAAAATTAACGTTTTCTGAATATTTTTTTTTTACACACCATCCTCATTGGATTATCTTCACTGTGGTTCAGGCCATTTTTCATTTCATGCAACGGTTTAGTCAGCTATAGCGAATAGACAAATACCCAACTTATATTTATATATAAGACTAGCTGACCCCGCAGTCGTTGTTCTGCGTGAAATTATGTGTTTTAAAATGAAAATAAAGTTAAATTTATATTGTGTTGAAAATTATTTATTTGCGATTTTCCTAAATTTTTTTCAATTTAGCGCAGCTTTATAAACAACATTTTTTAAATGTAGGGAGAAGATGGTTTTCAAAAAACATGGCATTTCCAGATTTATGCCATACACTTCTAGCGACTATCCTTGTGTCCTGTTGATTGTCATCTCAAATGAAATTTTCCTTGGAAACTGAATAGGTTTGAACTGAAATGGCAAATTGTTGGAACTCAAAGGATTTGGTAGCATCAAGCATTTTGACAGCTTGTATTCGATAGCTGCGTCACAACGAATCGGGTTCCATTACAGGAAGATTGCGAAACATAATAATGACAGATCCAACTTTGAGACGCAAATGATCCGGCGGCATACCAAGCCTTTCCAAAGATTTTAGGAATTCCACTGGATAATTCACAGCTTCATATTTTTAGCAGCTAAAATTGCGCGTGCGACAATGTCATTTTTGTCCGTATCCCATAATTGACGCGGATTTGAAAGCTGATATATTGAAACGATCATCGCGAAAAGTGTGCGAACTTGAGTGGCATGCGAAGTATCTATCGTATCGTCCATCGTTTGATTTCAGTGATTATCATGTTCCAGCAATTGTAATTACTGGCATGCTTCTCAAAAAGCTGCACACACCGTACCATCCACAGTACGCAATGACTCAAATGAAGTTGAATCGCGTACATTAATCAATAGCAACCGAAGGTAGAAACAATCGTCGTTTTTCGGGTGGATTGTGTAAATTCGTATTAATGCATTAGTTGAGAACACACCTGGATGTTCATCTACAGATTGGCCTTGCTTTCTGCGTAACCATTTCTTTTACGATGCATTCCATGTATAATATCAAGGCAGTTTTGAATGTGATGGATATCCATACAAACTGAGGTGGGTTTGTGGTGAACGCAAGGCCCATGAACCTTATTGGTTTTCGCCACTTCATATAATTCTGGATCTATCTCCGAATTTGATCCGGTGTAACCACCATCTACCATCCAAAGAAGAAAGTGTGCGTGCAGCAAACCTCTTTTTTGCCACTGAACAGAGTACATCCAGCATTTAACTGCACCATACATATATACCTAATCAAGATAAAGTCCATCAAACGTCGTAGCTGCTGTTGCCGTGCTGTGACATCGTGAAGATCTTGCTGATTGATCGCGATTCAATAATTCCGTAAACAGTGGCCATTTTGCATTGCAAGTGAATGTAACAAACAAATCCGCCAGTGAATAATTCCGAAGGTACTGGTATACCATCGCATCCTGTGAGTACTTGCTCTTATGCTTTGGGCAGCCAATGTATGTTGATGGCAAAAAGAACGCCGACCGATATTAGCGCGACCTCTTCGTGGCCTCGTAACTAATTTCAATCCGTAATTGATTTTTAGAAAACAAGAAAAACGTTAACTTCGGCTGCACCGAAGCTAATATACCCTTCACAGGTGCATTTCTTTTAATAACTATTTGTTCAGTTTGTATGGAAACTATATGCAATAGTAATCTGTTCGGTTTGTATGGCAGCAAAAGGCCATAGTGAGCCGATCTGAACAATTTCTTCCATAACATCATTTCTATGAACAATAACTCATACTGTGGTGTCGGGAAGTTATAGTATATTGTCAAATGAGGAAGTTTCTCATGCAAACATTTGATTCCGATCATTCAGTTTGTATGGCAGCTATAAGCTATAGTAATCCGATCTGAAAATATTATTCGGAGATTATATTGTTGCCTTAGAAAATAATCTATACCGAATTTCGTGAAGATATATTGTCAAATGAGGAAGCTTCTCAAACAAGCATTTGATTCCAATCATTCAGTTTGCATGGCAGCTATATGCTTTAGTTAACCGATCTGAATAATTTTTTCGGAGATTTCATTATTATCTCTTCAGTTTGTATGGCAGCTATATGGTTTAATGGTCCCATATCAGCAGTTCCGACAAATCAGCAGCTTCTTGAAGAGAAAATGGCGTTTGCAAAATTTCACGATATCTTAGAAACTGAGGGATACTGACAGATGGACAGACGGACAGACAGACAGACGGACATGGCTAAATCGACTCAGCTCAACATACTGACCATTTTTATATATAACTTATAGGGTGTCCGACGCTTCCTTCTAGGTGTTACAAACTTCGCGACAAACTTAATATAACCTGTTCTTCTTCTTCATCTTAATTGGCGTAGACACCGCTTACGCGATTATAGCCGAGTTAACAACAGCGCGCCAGTCGTTTCTTCTTTTCGCTACGTGGCGCCAATTGGATATTCCAAGTGAAGTCAGGTCCTTCTCCACTTGGTCCTTCCAACGGAGTGGAGGTCTTCCTCTTCCTCTGCTTCCCCCGGCGGGTACTGCGACGAATACTTTCAGAGCTGGAGTGTTTTCGTCCATCCGGACAAGATGACCTACCCAGCGTAGCCGCTGTCTTTTAATTCGCTGAACTATGTCAATGTCGTCGTATATCTCGTACAGCTCATCGTTCCATCCTTTTCTCTCGAAAACTTGTAACGTCGACTCATCGGTTCCTGTCATCGTCCAAGCCTCTGCACCATATATGAGGACGAGAATTATGAGCGACTTATAGAGTTTGGCTTTTGTTCGTCGAGAGAGGACTCTACTTTTCAAATGCCTACTCAGTCGGAGGTAGCACCTTTTGGCAAGAGCAATCCTGCGTTGGATTACCAGGCTGACATTATTGGTGGTTCCAAGATAGACGAAATTATCTACAACTTCAAAGTTATGACTGTCAACAGTGACGTGAGAGCCAAGTCGCGAGTGCGACGACTGTTTGTTTGATGACAGGAGATATTTCGTCTTGCCCTCGTTCACTGCCAGACCCATTTTCTGTGCTTCCTTGTGCAGCCTGGAGAAAGTAGAACTAACGGGTGTTGAGGCCGATGATATCAATATCATCGGCATACGCCAGCAGCTGTACACTCTTATAGAAGATGGTACCTTCTCCATTTAGTTCTGCAGCTCGAATTATTTTCTCCAGAAAGAGGTTGAAGAAATCGCACTATAGGGTGTCGCCTTGTCTGAAACCTCGTTTGGTATCGAACGGCTCGGAGAGGTCCTTCCCGATCGTGACGGAGCTTTTGGTGTTTCTCAACGTCAGTTTACTCAGCCGTATTAGTTTTGCGGGGATGCCAATGCCGTCTCCATTTTTGTGGATTGGGCAGAGCACACTTAAATTCCAATCGTTGGGCATGCTTTCTTCCGACCATATTTTACAAAGAAGCTGATGCATGCTCCTTATCAGTTCTTCGCCGCCGTGTTTGAATAGGTATAGTATATTGTCAAATCCACCGGCCCCCGTCGCTTTGTTGTTCTTCAGGCGGGTAATTGCTATTCGAACTTCTTCATGGTCGGGCAATGGAACGTCTGCTCCATCGTCATCGATTGGGGAGTCGGGTTCGCCTTCTCCTGGCATTGTACATTCACTGCCATTCATCAGGCTGGAGAAGTGTCCCCTCCATAATTTAAGTATGCTCTGGGCATTGGTGACTAGATCACCTTTGGGGGTTCTACAAGAGTATGCTCCGCTTTTGAAACCTTCTGTAATTCGCCGCATTTTTTCGTAGAATTTTCGGGCATTACCTCTGTCGGCCAGCTTATCAAGCTCTTCGTACTCACGCATTTCGGCCTCTTTCTTCTTCTGTCTGCAAATGCGTCTCGCTTCCCTCTTTAACTCTCGGTATCTATCCCATTCGGCACGTGTTGTGGTCGATTATAACGTTGCGAGGTTGGCAGCCTGTTTTCTCTCCGCTGCGACACGGCACTCTTCGTTGTCCCACAGTTCTCTTATACCGAGTTGTTGACGAGTGCTCTCAGAGAGCAGGAGTGCAAGCCGAGTATAAAATAGTTCGGCTGTCTGTTGTGATTGCAGCTTCTCGACGTCGAACCTTCCTTGTGTTTTTTACGTGCGTTTTTTGCTGCACAGAGGCGGATGCGAATCTTGGCTGAAACAAGATAGTGGTCTGAGTCGATGTTAGGACCTCGGTGCGTACGCACTTCTAGAACACTGGAGACGTGTCTGCTTGGTGGCTCGTGGTGGCTTTTCGATCTGGAGACAGCCAGGTAGCTTAATGTATTTTCTTGTGCTGGAATCTAGTACTACAGATAACCATATTTCGGGCCCCGGCGAAGTCGATCAGCCTCAACCCATTTGGGGATGTTTTGTCGTGGAGGCTAAATTTTCCGACCGTCGTGCCAAAGATACCTTCTTTGCCCACCCTGGCGTTAAGGTCTCCAAACACGATTTTGACAACGTGCCGGGGGCAGCTCTCATAAGTGGGCTCCAAGCGCTCATAGAAGGCATCTTTGGTCACATCGTCCTTCTCTTCCGTCGGGGCGTGGACACAAATCAGCGATATGTTGAAGAACCTCGCTTTGATGCGGATTGTGGCTAGTACTCGGCGACGGATTCTCTCTCCCATCACGAATCCTACACCAAACTTGCGCTCCTTTATATGGCCACTGTAGTAAATGCCACAAGGACCCACTCGTATCTCTCCTTGTCGCGTCCATCGCATTTCTTGGACGGCGGTGATGTCAGCCTTTATTTTCACGAGGACATCAACCAGCTGGACAGTGACCAATTAAGCGACCGGACATTCTAGGTGCATGCCCTCAATTCGTAGTCCTTATTTCGTTTGCTATGGTCGTCATCATCCCAGGCTTGTTGTTACTTTTCACTGGGCCGTTTGTTTCACGTGGCGGGTCCCAAACCCAGCGCACAACACTGCGGAGGTGATGTTTCGCCTTCTCGCTTTATCTCGCCTCCAAACGGATGTTCTTAAGTACCCAGAGGATACTTGGTCAAAGACCGGAAGTCGTGAGCTGCTTGAGTCATATGTAAAAGACTCGTTTCTGGCCACTCCCAAGTGAATGGCGATCAGAGAACTTTCCTCACTTGCGGGAGCTTCTACACATGACTCCATCCTCCTTTTAATAATTTCACTAATCGTAACAATCACCGAAAGCATTTTATGTTCTTTAGAAAGACAAGCGTATGCTGGACACTAATGATTGTTTGGATGTGACATTTGGCATAGATGTCATGACGGTATAGAAAATATTTTGACAAATATCAATTGCTGTAATAATAGGGTCGCCAAGTCCCGAAATATTAAAGGCAACGTACGTATCACATTATATCGCTTTTGTTAATAAGGTTGGTTTAATTATAGATAATTTGGATACGGAAAAAAAAGTGGTAACTAACTGAGCCTGCTACCAATAATATGCATAAGTTAACAAGATACCAAATTCGATTGTAATCCCCTCACCTACTTCGAAAATGTAATTGTAATATAATGATACTCTGCAACATGTTTCCACAGAGATTCTAGTTTTGCTCACCAAACTGATGTTCGTAACTAATAGAATTTGAAATAGGGTTATATATACAAGGTGCGTTCCAGAGTAAAAAGGACTTTTTGAATCTAGCCCCCCCTGGTGGCGACGTCTATATGTCCTTTATACCTTTATCGATTTTCCAGTGAGAATTTCAAGATATTTCACTGCAATAGCGTTTTAAGTATCAGTATGTTTGTGTTATCGGTGCGAAAATGAGCTTCGAACAAAAAGTCAACAATAAATTTTTTTTTAAAATTGGTAAAACTTTTGCCGAAACGTTTCAATTGATGAAACAAGTTCATGGCGATGATTGCCTGTCGCGTGGAAGAGTGCACGAGTGTTTGCAACGTTTTTAAAGTGGTCGTGAGGACATAAATGACAATCAACATGTGGGGTAATCAAAGTCCGTGATCAGCGGAAATTCCATCGAAACTGTGCGTGAATTCATCAAAAATCAGCCGAAATCATCATTAAAGGTCATGGAAATGGAATTGAACATCTCTAAAACATAGATTTATCGCATTTTCACCGAATATTTGGGCTTACGAAAGGTGTATGCACGGTTTTTTCCGCACAAATTGACTGACGAAATTGCTCAGAATCCAATATTCGAAGGACCAATTATTTGACCAAAAACCATTAGCCACTCCCCGTATTCACTTGATATGGCACCGTGCGACTTCTTCCTTTTCGGAAAAATGCATTTACCCTTGAAAAGGAAGTGTTATGCAGACGTAGAGGTCATTCAAAAGGTTTACACCAGCATACTGGCGGTCAAACCGGCCAACGAGCCAAAACACTCGTTCGAAGGACACTGTTTTGAATAAGATAAATTGATTTTGCCAAAAAACCCATTTGTTCTGTTTTTTAAATCCAATTTACTTTGGAACGTGTGGAGATCTGTACCTGTTAAAGAAAGTGACAATACGCTTTCATAATTTAGCAACAAGGAAGGCTTTGATGTAACGTGTCTGTGAATACGACATTTAATATTAGATTTATATTTGACGCCGACTGTGCCGGACGGAAAGTCCGATAGTTATTAATATAATATTATAATTGTTAGTTATATATGTAAATTATAATAAATCGTGATATCGCAGAATATTACATTGGCGACGAGGATAATTGGGAAGTATTTTACATAAAATCAGGAAGGCCGTATAGGATTTTGAATTCAAACGGGAGTAGCGACGTTAAGCGCACACACACACGCACAGATTCATACAGGTATTTTGGTTGAATATGCGTGTAGGGAAATGTAAGAAGAAAATTTTATTCAGCGTTACCTGAATAACGGAATTCATTCCAAATGGAATGAGATTGGAATAAACTGGAAATTTTAAGGTGAAAATAAAAATGTTTGAAATGAATTGAGAAATTGGAAAATTTGAAATTTGCAAATGGAGTGAGATATTCCAAAGGAAAAATTGAAATTTGATAATGATTGGAGAAATTTAAAAAATTGGAAAATAATTAAAAAAAACGAAAAAGAAAAATAAGTAAAGAGTCTATTCCAAATGGGATGAGACAAATGCAAATCAATTGAGATATTTAAAAAATAGAAAATTTGAAGATGATTCGAGAAATCTAGAAAATACGAAAATAAAAATAAGTAAAGAGTCTATTCCAAATGGAATGAGACAAATGTAAGAGCGAAATGAATGATTGAGAATATGTGCATATTTGTATATTTCAAATGAAATAGAAAGGGGCGAAATGGTATTGTATTAAGAAACTATATTCCAAATTTAATAATGTTGGAAACAAGGGTAAAATGATTCATTTGTTTTCTTTATGTGTAACAAGAAGGTCATGAGGAAAAATTTAGCTGATGAGTTTTTTTCTCAATGAATGAAAGATAAGAAAACACAGTTTTCAAATGTAATCGAAATTAACTTATTTTTTTATAAAATAAAATGTTGTTTTATGGTAATCGTTTCAGCGAGAAATAAATATGACGGAACTGAAACCATTTCTATGTCAGGGAATGGACAAGGCGTTATGGCGTACGGAGTGGGAGGCGTGGTTGCGTTCGTTTTATATATATATTGACGCAGAGGAGATAACCTCTATATATAAGAAAAGAAATAAACTTCTACATTTGGGAGGATCCCAGCTCCAGGCAGTGGTATATAGCATTCCTGGTGCTTTAGTACCATATGATGAGCAAGCGAGAAACGATGTGTTTACACCTTTGATATCAAAACTCAATGAGTATTTTTCGCCACAACGGAATTCCGCTTTTGAGAGGCACTTGTTTCGTTCTATAACACCACTGGAAGGAGAATGTTTTACGGAGTTTTTGATGAGATTACGCCGCCAGATAGCAAAATGTTCGTTTGGTGAGACCAAAGAACAGATTGAAGAAATATGTTTAAAAGATAAAATCATCGATGTCTGGGCACCGTTAGGTTTAAAAAAACGGTTACTTGAAAACGAACTAACTTTGGATGAGGTCATCAAAACATGTAGTATTGATGAACAAGTCAACAAACAAACACAGTCTATGACATCCCAAGGTAATCCAAGCGGCATCAACAAAATTGTACAGCAAAGCATAGAAAGCGAGTGTGGAAGATGTGGTAAAAGGGGACATCGCGAAAATAGTATGGAGTGTCCTGCTAGAAATATGAAATGCAGGAAATGCGATAGAATTGGACATTTTTATCGGAAATGCCGCACACGGTTACGGAAGCCCAACTTCAAAATAGATGAACCGGATAGGAAACGCTGGAGACGAAGAGATACGGTGGTACAGTCTATAAGTAGCGAAATTGGAAATGTATTCGACGGTTCGAAGGGAACTGGGTTATTCAGAGTGGAGAATGAGTCGTCACAAGAGGGGGAGATCTCGTGTAAAATAGGAGGTTACATAATTTCTATGATCATCGATTCGGGCTCTAAATTGAACCTGATCAGCCATTCAGATTGGCAACGATTATGCGAGGAAAAGGCTGTTATGTTTAACTCACGTACTGAATCAGCGAATCATTTTCGGGCATATGCTTCAGATCGTCTACTCAAGGTTTTACAAGTTTTCGAGGCTCCAATTTCGGTACAAAACGATCCGGAACTGATTACTACATTTTATGTAATCGAAAATGGTAAACAATCGCTATTAGGACGGGACACGGCTATCGAACTCAACGTTTTAAGAGTAGGTTTGGACGTGCGTAGAGTTGAGGAAGCGGAACCGTTTGCCAAATGGCGTGATGTTTCTGTCAAGCTGTCTATTGACGAATCTGTGGTTCCTGTGCAACAACCCATGAGACGTGTGCCGACGGCGTTGGAGGGCAAGATAACTGAGAAACTGGAAGAGACTTTAAAGTTGGACATTATCGAACCAGTAACTGGCCCAAGTGCCTGGATATCGCCGGTGGTGATTGCCTTTAAAGATGATGGCGATATTCGGGTATGTATAGATATGCGCCGGGCAAATAAAGCAATACAGAGAGAAAATTACCCTTTACCGATTTTTGACAACTTTATGACCAAACTAAGGGGAGCCAGGTATTTCTCTCGACTTGATTTAAAAAATGCCTACCATCAGTTGGAGTTGGCTGAGTCCAGCAGAGAAATTACTACATTTATTACGCACCGGGGTTTGTTTCGTTATAAACGTTTAATGTTTGGAGTGAATTCGGCTCCAGAGATATTTCAGAGACTAATGGAGGAATTAATATCTCCTTGTCAAAATGCATTGAACTATATTGATGACGTAATCATTTTTGGAAGCGACCTTGAAGAACATGATAAGGCACTGGAAATGGTTAAGACAATCTTTAAAACAAATAATGTCTTGCTGAATGAAAAGAAATGCATAATAAGAACTCAAAGGCTGAAATTTTTGGGACACATCCTGTCGGATGAGGGGATTGAAGTTGATCCCGAAAAAGTAAAAGTGATCACAGCATTCAGAGCGCCGAAAAATAAAGAAGAAGTACGTAGTTTTCTTGGTTTAGCCACATATGTGGGTAAGTTTGTAATTGACTTGGCAGACAGCACCGAACCTCTAAGGAAACTAATGAGGAGCAAGGAAAAATTTGTTTGGGGCAAAGAGCAGGACGACGCATTTCAGGGAATAAAGGCGAAAATTGCTGCGGTATCGAAACTCTCATATTTTAATCCACAGGACAAAACGTGTTTAATTGCAGATGCTAGTCCGGTGGCCCTGGGTGCCGTATTAGTGCAATTTGATAAGGCAAATATTTCGCGGATCATTTCATTTGCCAGTAAGAGTCTCTCACCGGTGGAAAAGAGATATTCACAAACCGAAAAAGAAAGTTTGGCTTTGGTGTGGGCTGTGGAAAAATTTTATTATTATTTGGCAGGGCTTAACTTTGATCTAATAACCGATCACAAGCCACTAGAAACCATATTTAAGCCAACCTCACGACCCCCAGCGAGGATCGAAAGATGGTTGCTAAGGTTACAGTCATATCGTTTCCGAGTGATATATAAACCAGGGAAAGAAAATATTGCGGATTCGCTATCAAGGCTTTCCCAAGAAAACAACGCTGATCCATATGATTGGGCCGGAGAGCAGCATATTTTTCGAGTAGTGTCCACTTTGATACCGAAGTCGCTCTCCATATCACAGATTACCGAGATGTCTATATTAGACGAAGAGATACAAGATGTAGTGACGTGTCTATGTCAGGACTCGTGGAAAGCAAATATGTCAAGCCCATATTATCCTTTTCGTTTGGAGCTGTCTATAGTTGGTGATATCCTATTACGGGGAACTAAATTAGTTATCCCACGAAAGTTGCGAGAAATAATTCTGGGCCTCGCACATGAGGGACATCCAGGAATAAGTGCAATGAAACGGAGGTTACGCTCCAAAGTTTGGTGGCCTTGTGTGGACAAAGATGCTGAAAAATACGTAAAGACTTGTCAAGATTGCCTTATAGTGTCAATGCCACCAAAACCAGCTCCGATGGAGCGGCACCCTTTCCCGAATGGTCCCTGGAAATGCTTAGCAACCGATATTTTGGGTCCTTTACCTAATGGGGATAATATATTGGTACTAATTGATTACTACTCCAGATATATGGAGTTCAAAGTGATTAAGTCGATAACATCTAAAACCATTATTGATGAAATGGAAGAGATATTTTCAAGATTGGGATTTCCAGAGACACTAACGTCTGACAATGGAAGGCAATTCGTAAGCGTTGAGTTTAAAAGTTTTTGCAGTACCAACGGCATTCGGCTAATGACTACGCCCCCATACTGGCCTCAGGCTAACGGCGAAGTAGAAAATATGAACAGGTCCCTAGTGAAACGTTTAAAGATAGCTCATGCAAATAACGACAATTACAAGAAAGAAATTCAGAAGTTCGTTTTGATGTATAATGTTACTCCGCATGGTACCACGGGCGCTCCACCGACAGAACTAATGTTTAACAGAGTAATAAGAGACAAAATTCCCTGCATTCAGGACCTTGTGGGGGAAATGGCAGACTCAGAAGAGAGAGATAAGGATATGCGGGAAAAAGATAAAGGGAAACAGTTGACTGACAAGGCCAGGAGTGCGGGAGATGTTGACATCCAAGTTGGAGATACAGTACTCCTAAAGAATGTAATATTTCCGCATAAGTTGACACCCACATTTGATACTACCACGTATAAAGTAGTAAAGCGAGAAGGAAATGTTGCGCAGATTTCCGCTGGTGGTAAAACATACACCAGGAATGTTGGTCATTTGAAAAAGATTGTAACCACAAACCCATTGAGTCCTGCAGCGCCAGTTTTCCTCGACGCCGAGTCTTCCCGAACAACCTCAACATCTGAGGATCAGCAGAAGCTAAGCGAGAACCTCAAACTACGTCTGGAGAAAAAGGAAGGAATGTGGAGATCTGTACCTGTTAAAGAAAGTGACAATACGCTTTCATAATTTAGCAACAAGGAGGCTTTGATGTAACGTGTCTGTGAATACGACATTTAATATTAGATTTATATTTGACGCCGACTGTGCCGGACGGAAAGTCCGATAGTTATTAATATAATATTATAATTGTTAGTTATATATGTAAATTATAATAAATCGTGATATCGCAGAATATTACAGAACGTATTCAAACAAAAAATATTTTTTTAATTGCCAGCTATTTTAAAGCTTAATTTTAAGCGTTTGAAGTGAAATGGCATATCAGTCGGAATTATAGGGATACGCCGTATAAAAAAACTTCAAGATTCAGTACAAGTACAGGACCAACAGATAATTTTCGTGCATTACGTTCACGCTGCGATGCATTAGCTTGTGTGCGTTCATCATATGTAAATAGATGTATTTGAATTGTAAATAAAATATAAAATAGTTAAATTTGACATTTTGGATTAAAAATCTTTTGAATTTTTTTTTTGTGTTGTCACATGGCTAATTCCGTAAGGTGCAGTAAAATTCAGAGTAAGTAAAAACTAAATTATAGTCTTATTAGAAGAATTAGTTCTTGCGATATACCAAGTCCAATTTACGCTTTCACAAATACTGTTACTCATTAGGAACAATATGGTAATACAACAACAGAAAAATGAAATAGATAACATAATGCTGGTTGCTGTTGAAGTTCCATAAAAAATTCACACTAAATGTTTAACAATTAGTTCTTGGATAAATAAAATAGAATATTAACTGATTAATTTTTTGTCAGTATTTCAATAGGGAATAATTTGTTGTATACCTCTGTTTCAAATATTGTTGTGTTGATATTGTTCAGGTCATTTACATTTAGATTTAAGAACTGTAACAGTTTTGGATTATGAATTTGTTTTGGCAGTTCAAAAAAAGTAGTTACAGCGCCCGAGAAACTAAATTCAATTTAATGTATCTTGGCTAACTATAGAATAATTTGAATATTAAATTATTTATACGTATAAATTTTTGATATTTGTATATTTGGAATAATAAGTGTAAACTTACTCTCCAGAGCTACTTATATGCCTTACTTTAGCAGACACTGGAATAATAAACTGGTCGCTTAAATTGGTGTCGTATATGTGATGCCATGATTGTTTTACAAAAGTGCCTGAAGTAGCACATTTCTCCCCTGAAGTATCGAATTGGGATCCTTTATCGTTTTCTTCAAATATAACATTTACAGTTCTTGTGTCATTTGAGAAACAAGAAACATTTCGATGAGTGTTGGGTCGTACAGGACGTTTAATCTTAAATGAATAAAACGAGCAAAGTTTATTAGTCGATAAAAATGTCGAAATTAATTAAAAATGAAATGGTTTGAAATAAAAGAAATAATTATTAATAAGAATAATATAACATATATATGTATATATAAGAATAATATAAGACATATTTAAACAAATACACATTAAAATAATATTTAGGAAGTAAGAAAAGGCTAAGTTCGGGCGCAACCGAACATTTTATACTCTTACAACTTGTTCGAATCAAAGAGTGGGAAATACTATAAGATGTAAAACGTTAATCAGAAAATCTTAACCCAAGCATTTTTATATACATATATGTATACTATATATAACTCATACACTGACCGACTTACTCAACATAAAGTTTGTTAGAAAAACGAAAGTCATTATACATACATACATATGTAATATACGGGAGTTGGGTATCGACCAGATTTTATCTATTTTTGCCAATACCACGTACTATTAACAAGCCAGATACTAAACAACGTTCCCTGGGTTTCATATTGTATCTCACCTACAGTCACCAATCATATGGAGTAAAGTCAGCCAGGCGTTCGAAAGTGCTGATAAATATTAGATATAAGGATAAATTCGTAATTTTTTCAATTGAAATTTATTTGCGTGAACATATTCAAAATTAAACCTCATGTGCATTCCCTCGGCCTCTTATACCGACAAAAATGTTTTCGGCCTAATTCGTAAATAAAATTTTCACAGTCTTAAATTAGTTTATTATATGAATAATAGTATATGTTCACTAGATATACATATGGCTAAATGAGCCTTAGTCGCCTGCCCCACACCACACCTACACCCATCACTAATACGCACACTCACCACACTTACGTCGACATCACCACACTCCACATCAACACCACCCACACGCGCGAGCGCAGGATCCACACACTAAAACACACACCACATCACTCCACTGAAAAAGGGTCCGCTTTTACACAAGTCAGTATTGATTCGTCCATTACTGAATGCACGTCGCCTTTTCGCCACACGCCGCTAGTTATCGCCATTTATTAGAAGGCAAATTTCTATTGTTAAATAAAAGCGTCGGAGGTTTTATTTTAAAACACACTATTTGGCACAAGTGGTAAGTCCAGCGGGCAGTGAGTAAAACATTGGTCCTTCGAGCCGCAAATACAAAAAAATTGTTCAAAAAAAAAATTTCAAAATTCGTGCACAAAATTAAATAAGGCGACATATACATACACATATAGAAATATACAAAAATTTAATGCAATATACATACATATGTAGGTATATACAAAAAGTATGGCAAGTATTATTAAAGTGAAGTGACAAATACTTACCTATGTACATACAAAAAAAAAAACAAAGTTGAAAACGGAAAGCACACAACGGTTCCCTACCGATACATCAAACTCAAAAAAAAAAAAAATTTTTAATCAAAATCAAAAGAAAAAAAAAATTTTATGCTAATACGAAAAATTTTAAATCGCGTTTGAGACATATAAATATACATATAAGTACAATATTATGCTGAACAACTATACATAAAACAAAACAACAAAAAAAAAAAAAAACAGTCTGGCGCGTAAACTAATTGAATTCTAAACGGACGCGAAGCTTCACACCAAACAAGTGAAAGGAAAACAATAAACTCAATGTGCAATAATTTTCAAAAAAAATAATAATAAATAATAAACTTAATAATCGTGGAAATAAAACATACTAAAGACATCTACATAAGTACGAGCGAAACAACAACAGGAAGAGCAGAAAGAAAAGGAATACCGTGGCCCACCATAGTAACATCAACATCAGCAGCAACAGGAAACAAATAGGATACAACTGGAACACAGCGACAACTGCGAACAACCCCCACTTAACCGCATACTAAAGCCCTCAAATACCCTTGAAGCGGCCCAAAATGAGTGTATCGACTCCATTTATTCGGTTAAAATTTTTATATATTGGCATATATGTATGTTTGTTGAAAGTTACAGTTCAACTTTCTAAAAACTGTATACTTTAATAAAACGGTTGCTACCAAACTGTTTGAACTTACGGTGATTTCCGGGAAACCGAAAACAGTTTGGTACATTACATGTGTACAACCAAATATATGTATGAACAGTATATAGTATAATATATAATTATATATACATATACTGGCATATACATATCTGTTAAAAGCCTAGTTATGCTTACACTTGTGTTCACAAGCACACAAAGTTTATAAAAAAAAAACATTTTCAAGTATTCACTTGACAACATTTTCCGGCAATACCCCTTATACTCAAAACAGTATAAGCAGGATTGCGCTAAGTATGCTAAGGCAATTTCGAAAATTAAAATAAAAGGAACAATATCAACGATACATATATGCACAATATTCACAACGTATATACATACATATACATTACATAAGTTAATCTTTTGGTTAATTGAAAACCAAAAAAATATAATTTTTCACGGAGCTGCATTCGGGCAGCGCTACCGCATATCTTTATTGAGTTTTACAAACTGAAGTTAGCTTAACCGAATTACAATATTTATGCTTAATTCTAACTTTAATAATTATAGGTGGCGTGATTCTCTTCCACGAATCTTATGCTGCACAACAGGTAATGCTGACGCTGACCATGCACTTTATGGTGCATTTCGGTCACACGTGCCGGAAGTTGTAAGTCGATACTTGAGTAAGAAGTGTTGTGTTAACTCTTCCCCTCTTAGTTCGATCGTCCGCGATCGGTGTTATTGTTGGGCTGCGATGTTGTAATTTGCAGGAACGGGCCTTTCTGCACGTTTGCAATAAATTCTGCTTCTGGGCTAAGCGAAATGTACATTTTTTGTTTTTCTTTGATAATAAAAAATAAAATTCCAGTAGTGACTACTATAATTAAAACAATTGAAATATCAGAACTTAAGCTAATTATTGAGGATACACTGTTTCCATTCTTTAGTAATTTAAAATTATTTTCATGCTGAAGCTGTTTTATGTACAATGCTTCCATCTTTATTTCTTTATTAATTTCGTTTGTATCATTTATTTTTGTTATTACATTTGGTAATACAAATGTTTCAAATATCCTCAAGTTTACATACATTGAAATATGTTCTATTAGAAATCTTTATCTCACAATTTTCGAACCTTAATAAAAATGTGCCTTTTTGGCTTATATTTTGTTTATTACAATTTTGGGTTATATTTGAATTAAAATTCTTAAAGTGCCTGGTAGCACTTCTATTACATCAGGTTTATTAAAATTTTCAAGCTTACAGCTCGCTTCTTTAAACATTAATATATTGCCTATACATGTGTCTTCAATTCTTGTAATATTCTTTTCTAAATTATCCTTAATTTCTAATTGGTACATTTTATTGTCCTCGTCTACAAGGATTTCTAAATGGCTTAGTATCACTGATTTATTATTAATGTTTGGGATGGGTTCAAACTTTATTTTGGATAATGTATTCTGGGAATATTGAGGTATGAGGAGGGATAGGATGATTGTATTTTCCTGAAATAGTACGACTGTTCTAATGTGGCTGTAACTTTCAAAATTGCTAATATGATTCAGTTCAGTAGGGTTTAGTATGTCCGTTGGCAAGATACCTAATTTAGTTGAAAAAATAATTTGTCCGATGTCATCTACGTGATTACGTAAAAGCGATATGTCGTTGTTAATTTGGTAAGTATGCATGATGAATTGAATTTCGTCCTCTATTGTCTTTATTTTATTTTGTGCTAATTCAGTAAATTCGTTTATGTAACTACTAATAATAGTTTGTTGTTTGTTTATGTGGTCTGTAATGTTCGTTATCTGTCCAGAAAGAAAATCGCTAATTTGCATTAGATTGTTAACATTATTCGTGGTAATTTCTTCGTTATTATGAATTTGTGTGAGAGCGTCCCTAATTTCTTTTTCCTCGTCACTGTCCATGGAGCCTGCTATAAATTTTAGTCCTTTTCCTACGATATTGAGTAAGCCTCGTTTGACTTTAAAGTGCGGATGCAAACCGTCTAACTTGGCTTCTAATAAAACAAAATTTTTATGGATTGAGTCAAGAAATTGTCTGTCCTCAAAAGTGATTGCTTTTAGAGTGTTAATGTTGCCTGAAATAAGCGATAGCGTTTCTTCATATTTCGTTAAATTGATGAAATGTAAAATTTTGTCGTAATGGTTGATTGTCCTTACTTCTCCTGTCTTAATGGGTAGGTACCCGTTGTTGTTGGTAAGATCCTGTATGTCAATTTGTTGTGTGATCACGGTCAATGTCATCGTTAGTTGAATCAGAAAGGTGTAGTAGCGGGTCATTATGACTAACTGGAAAAATAATTTTTAACATTGTTTAATATTTTTTTTGTGAACGATTTTACCTGACTTAGTTTTAATTGTGGAATTGTAGTTCTGCTCTACAATTTCCTTTCTGTATTTAGAAGATAATTTTAACGGGGTTCGATCTTTATTATGGTACAAAAGGTCGATATTCTGTTTAGTTAATAATTTCCTAGCAGTTTCCCCTCTCTTCTTATCTAGTAATTTTGGGTCACTACAAACTCTTCTGCCAAAGAAAGCTTCTACGGGTTTCTTTGCAGTAGTGGAATGAATTGAATAATTGTATTCTCTTACCGATTTCTCCAGTAATTCGTTAAAAGAATTATGCGTTTTTTCGCTTTGCAAGCAACGCATGATCTCCTGTAGAGTGGAATGAAACCGTTCAACCTGTCCATTTGAGGAGCTGGTGTAAGGGGCTGTTCGAAATATTTGTATGCCGAACTCATTCTCAATCATAAAATTTATTGACTCAGATTTAAATGATCTTTCATTGTCAAATACTACCGTTTCCGGTATGAGGGAAAGTAGTATATCTCTCAGAGGTTGCCTGATATCCTCTGCAGCTTTAGATTGTATGGGTTTCGCGACAGCAAATTTTGAAAATTTATCTACGGCTGTCAAAATCAACTGTTTTCCTATAATGAGGATATCTAAGTGAACTATTTGACCAGGAAACCGTGGAATTGGAGTGGCCTGTATTTGAGGCTTTGGCGGATGCCGTTCGTATTTATTAACTTTGCATGTTTCGCATTTTTTCATAATTTTTTTAATTTTATTTGCCATTGCAGGAAAATAATATTTTTCTATCTAGTATCTGCATTCTATTTTCCCTGCAATTCCTATGTGCTCTATTATGGGTGCTAACTATTATTTCTTCTTGCTCTTGTTCATTCGTTATGTCCTTTACCATTATTTGGGTAAACCTAACTTTATATTTGTTAAAGTGTAAGGGATATAATAACTGAATTTTTCCCATAATATGCTCATCCGTTTTTATGCAATTTATGACGGACGGATTGAGGGATCTTTTTAAAATATCTATCAAATTTTCATCAGTATATTCGGGTTCGGTGATTAGATGGCGATGATACGTTGGAAATATAATTTTGAATTGGTAACTCGAGATTACGTCTTTATTTAAGAATATTTGATTTTTGAATGCATTAATAGGTGCTTCAACGCTATATATTAAATTGTGGGATGAACTTCCATCCGAATGAGTCGCTGTAGAGAGCGAATTCAATGGTGTATCATGAGGTATTCTAGACAAGGCGTCAGCTACGACGTTACCCTTGCCAGGCCTGTAGTATAACTCATAGTTATATTCTTCAAGGATCGCCTTCCACCGCTTCATTTTACTATTGCTATTCTTGTTGCATAGGTTAAAGGTTGGTGGTCGGTCGTGATTTTTACCTTGCGTGAACCGTATAGGTAATTTCTGAAGGAGTTTAATGCCCATATTATTGCAAGCATCTCCTTTTCGTTTGTTGCGTAGTGCTCTTCGGCTCTACTCAACGTTCGCGATATAAAAGCTATCGGCTTATCGTTTTGCGACAAAACTGCGCCTATGGCGAAGTTTGAGGCATCAGTAGCCAGTTCAAATTCCTTTTCGAAATCTGGGAAAGCAAGGATAATGTCCTTGGACGTTAGGGAATTTTTAATTTTGATAAAAGACTCGATTGCATTTTTATCGAGGTCAATCTTAATGTTGGCCGATTTGTTTTTAGACGTTCGGCCTTCTTCCCCTCTCAAAAGCGATGTCAAGGGTTTGGCGATTTTTGCGTAATCTCTAACAAATCGCCTGTAATATCCGGACATACCTAGAAAGCTACGGAGTTCTTTTAAATTTTTGGGCTGTGGAAAATTGGAAATTGCATCCACTTTTGCCGGATTGGTTTTTATGCCGTTTGGTGTAATGATGTAACCTAAAAATTCCGTTTCCCTTTTAAAAAAGTTGCACTTATCCAACTGCACCTTCATGTTGGCTTCATCTAGGGTCCTAAAAATTGCTTCAATGTGTCCGAGATGTTCTTCCTCGGTTTTACTAAAGATTATTATGTCATCAATATAGACATAACAACATTTCCCGATATATTCTCGCAATATATCGTCTAATGTGCGTTGGAATATTGATGGCGCATTTTTCAGGCCAAAAGGTAAACGCGTGAATTCGTATTTTCCATTGTTTATGGAAAATGCGGTTTTTTCAATGTCAGATTTTTTTAGTGGAATCTGGTGAAAACCACTTTTTAGATCAAGTACAGAAAAAAAATTGCTGTTGCTCAGCTGGGAGATGACTTCTGTTATCTCGGGGATAGGGTACCTATCCGCAGTCGTGACTGCATTGAGCTTTCTGTAGTCGATGACCATGCGGTACTGTTTGTTTCCCGCTGAATCCGCCTTTTTGGGTACAATCCAAACTGGGGAGTTGTACGGCGACCTTGACGGCCTTATTATACCATCATTTAGAAGCTTTTTTACTTGGTTTTCTACTTCGCCTTTTAGAGCTGCGGGGTATGGGTAGAATTTCGTGTAAACTGGTGAATCACTCGTTGTCCTAATTTGGGCAACAACTTTGGTTGTATATGTAAGTTTCTCATCGGGTTCTGAGAAAAGATTTCTGTAGGAGTTGACAACGTGATTCATTTTTGTTTTCGTTTGAGGAGCCAACGTTTCCTCTTTTATATTTACTGCATTGACTGCTCTAGAAGGCAGCTGCTTTAATCTTATTGCCTTACCATTTCTTATTTTCATGTAGTTTTTGTTTGTGTAAATTACGGCCTCTAACTCCTTTAGAGTGTCGTTACTTAGTATGCCATCAAAAGTTACTAAAGAAGGCATGAGGTAGAATTTTATCTCCTCATTCATATCAAACAACTTTGCTTTTGTATGCTCGCATATTTTTATGCAACCTACAACGGTTTTTGCATAATTTTTTTTTACGTAATTCTTGCTTGAACCCGTATCTATTAAAAATTTAAAGATTTTTCCGCTCTCCGCTTTTACTTCAAAATAGGGTAGCGAAGAGCCCATCATGCTAAAAAATTAATGCTCGTTTGTTCAACGATATTCTCATCTTTCGCCTGTTCTGTGGCTAGATGAAAAGTTCTTTTATATTTATTTGGTTGATGATGAGCAGTCGGCTGAGGTCTTTTGCCATAAGCCTGGTTTTGGGTGGGTCTATTCATATAATTTATCCTACGGGAGTGGATGCTTGGGTCTACATCCATCGGTTCTGGCCGCTGTTGAGGTTTGGGTGGTCTAGGGGGGTAATTGTCGTTATGCTGCCCTATTTGACCAAGAAATTGTGGCCGTGGTTACCAAATAGGTTGGTTTGGCTTGGGAAAATGAGCCAGTTGGGGATAAAATTGTTGTGTTTACTGCTGCACAAAGTTTCTCCTTGGTGGCAGCTGAGGGGGTTGTCCTTTCCTTGCGTTAGTCGCATGATTTGTGCGAAAAGTTTGGTTCTCTAGTTTCATACACAGATGAAGAGCCTGTGGCAAGTCCGCCGGTTCCCGTATTCCTAAGAGTCTGGGTAAGTCCCCATTTAGTCCTCTTATAAATGTGTCTAATGCTTTGTCCCTGTATGCCTGTGTCAGGAGGCACAAGGATTCATTGCCCATTTCGAGGCATCCTAACTTGTTTAAAATCAGCGAAAGGTGTGTATACACCTGCTGGTAGAATTCAGGGACGGGTCTGTTCCCTTGTATCAATGTCGTCATTTGGTACTCGAGAGTGGACAAGTCTCTCTTGTCGCCATAATGCATCGTTAGACATTTTGATATGGCCTGCCAATCAAGCGGCGTGTTGTAAGATTCTAAGGCGATGTCGGCGTTGCCGACTATTTTATTTCTTATCACACTTAATATGCCAAAATACTTTGGTTGTCCTTTCAATGGCTCGTATATGGCCAAAATTCGATCAACACCTTTCTTCCAGGAGTTGTATTCTCCTGGCTGTCCCGAAAAATCCTTAAGAGATTTAACTATGTCAGGAATTTTATCTAATTCCCCTAAATTGTTCCTATGTCTATCCTCGATTTGTTGGTCTACTACTTGCGACGGAGGGGGGTTAAGTACTGACTGTACTACCTGTGGTCCTTGTTGTCTAAGTATGTCTGTGGCAATTGTAGATATTAGCCTAGTCAAATCATCTACTGATAACTGAGCAGATTGTGGGGGGGCGACAGAAGTTTGGGATGAGGAAAGAATTGGTGGACGAACTAGGTTATTGGGATTTGCCATTTTTACAAAATACTATGTATATAATTATAAATATATTTAGAAATAATAAAAATATAGCACCGACTCACTGCTTGTAGCGCTGGCTTTGTGCTTGTATTTTCTTCCTTCGTTACGGATTCTGTAGTTAAAGCTGTTGATGCTGTTGTAACTTTTCGATATAGAATTTCACGCTGCTCACAGAACTTGTTTTATAGTTCACTTTTAGATTTTCCTCTTCTATTAACTTGTTTCACAGTTTTTTTCTTTCGCACATTCAATGCTCAATAGGATTTGGTAGCAGCACTATTTTGATGTAGAATTTCACGCTGCTCACAGAACGTGCTTTATAGTTCACTTCTTATTGAAAGTCAAATATTTTTACTATCCTGTGTTCGTTTAAGGACAGATTTTTCTCATAGTTTTTTTTTTTTTTTTGCACATTCACTTCTTATTTTATCCTTGATCATTTAGGGATATTGTTTATATAGATTTTTCTTCTTTATTGTCCAACACTTTATTACAGTATTTTTTGTTATAAAAATTTTTTTTTTATATCCGCGATCTTAGGCCGACACGTAATGTCTCCTTTTTGCCTAAGGTACTAAGGAACCGACCGATCGACGCTTTTTGTTTTTAGCAAAGTAGCTTTACGCCTAACTTTTTCGCTAATTTTTTACACTTTTACACGACTTGTCTTTTAGTACAAACAGCTTTACGCTTGCTTGCAATTCGCTCGGGCGCCAGTTAATCTTTTGGTTAATTGAAAACCAAAAAAATATAATTTTTCACGGAGCTGCATTCGGGCAGCGCTACCGCGTATCTTTATTGAGTTTTACAAACTGAAGTTAGCTTAACCGAATTACAATATTTATGCTTAATTCTAACTTTAATAATTATAGGTGGCGTGATTCTCTTCCACGAATCTTATGCTGCACAACAGGTAGTGCTGACGCTGACCATGCACTTTATGGTGCATTTCGGTTACACGTGCCGGAAGTTGTAAGTCGATACTTGAGTAAGAAGTGTTGTGTTAACTCATATATTACCAAAATTGGCAACAAAATAAATTAGCATACACACATATGTATGTATGTATCAACAAAGTAAAATATTTATAACTTCAACAAATTTGTATTTGTGATAAAAGAGCATACCTGCACTTCGTCATTTTCTCATCCCGCGTTATTCGTACGGCAATAATATACACGCATACACACGGCATACAATTTGCCTATGCCGGGATACATATGTACATACATATAAGGTACATAGTGTACATAATTAAATTAAATTTAAAATTACAATTTAAAAATGGCGGTGCGGTAAATGCAACCATTTACTAAGGAAACAATACATTCTATTAATTAAAAATAAAAATAAAATATATGCGGACAAATAAAATAAACAAAAACTAAGAATTGGTAGCATATTAACATTTAATTATATATTATATATTCAAAGACCAAATCGGCACATTTTCAGCAATACCCCTTGTCCTTGTTAATATACAAGCAAGCAGGATTGCAAACGGAAAAAAAAAATATTTTTCGTTTTCAAAGGCCATTAACCTTTTGCTTTCTCTCATTATCGTCCGTATAAGCAATTATAAGCTAACGAAAAACGAAAACGAAACACTCGCTCGTTAGTTCGTACATTGCGTATACAACAAAAATACAATAAGGAGAACGAAATACGCGTTCGTTATTCGATACGTTGTGTACAAACCGTTTATCTTAAAGATTCAAACGTATCTATTGTTAACAGATATACACTGAGAGAAGTTTTTCTTTCTCATATTTTCAAATTTTACCTATTGTCTAAATGAACGGAGATTCTAAGGAATCTAAATCGATTCAATATCTGAAAGTACAAAAAATGATTTCTGAAGAAAAGAGCCCATGTACACCTGCTGAAGCTACACGCTCAAAACAAGGTGCTACAAAGCAAAAAAACTTAAAGATATTTCATATACTAAATTTATTGCTGACAGTGACAGTCTAATTCGATACTGCACTCGATTTTCATCTTCACCGATTCAAGACAATCCTGAATCGGTATTAGAAATAAAAAAAGAAAATCTAAGCAATTTCTGGACACGTCTCCAAGCTATGCGTATGACGCAATTCTAGAATCTGACAAATCAGATCTTCCGGAAAATTTTAAATCCTCGGCTTGCTCCAAATACGAAAACTGCTTAGACCAGTACGAGGAAACGATAGCTATGATCGCCGATCAATTGAGATTAATAAAAGCAATTGCACCTACTCCACAACCGAGAGTAGAGCTGCCTCCAATTCAAAGCCAAGAGGCGAGTTCCGGCATTCACCTTAAAGTGCCAGCATGCGATACAGAAATATTTCATGGAGGTTATGAACAATGGCCGTCCTTCCGGGACATGTTTACGGCCGTGTACATAAACCATCATAAATTATCTCAAGCGCAAAAATTGTATCACCTCCGATACAAAACAAAAGGTCAAGCAGGCGCAATAGTAAAACAGTTCACTCTAAATGACGAAAATTTCAAGGCTTTAAAAGCTCGCTACGAGAACGAAAGAATATTAGTCGACAAACAAGTCACAATATTAATGAATTTACCAAAAATTCAGAAAGAAACAAGTGAAGAATTTATAAAACTTCAATCCACTGTTTCAAATTGCTTGTCTGTTCTAGCGACACAGAATATTCCCACAGACAATTGGGGTCCCAATATACTGGTAAATATATGCTCCGCGGCATTACCGGAAAAATCTTTGCTTCTGTGGCAGCAATCGCTCTCATCACGAAGAAAATGCCCAACGTGGCAACAAATGAATGATTTCGTAACTACCCAGTATGAAATTGCGGAAAGGGTAGATAAAAAAACGGTCAGAACTAAAAACGTTCAACACGACCTAAATCGAAGTTTTATTAGACCCCAAGCTAATAACAACCACAATTTAAACAGAAGCTTCTTTAAAAACCAATCGTTCACATCCGAACAATATAAACAAACGTCGTGCGAATTGTGTAAAGGAGGGCACAAGCTAAAAGCTTGCGAAAAGTTTAAAAAACTTAATATCAATGAAAGGAACAACTTTGTCAGAGCAAAAAGACTCTGTACAAACTGCTTGTCCCACTCGCATAATCTCAATAATTACGAAAGCAAATTCAATTGCGTATATTGCCACAAGAGGCATCATTTAATGTTGCATTTCAATAAGTTTCCTAGCACACCCTAAAGTAGCGCTTTCTCCAAAAGAGCCACGGGTTTAATTGCAACCGCAACTCCCGAAACACAAAATCCCGAAATTTGCCAAGAGACACCATGCTGCTCAAAGGCTTTAAAAACACAAACGCTTCACAGCGAGAATCTAAGTAGGGTACTACTACCCACAGCAGTTATCTCCATCGAACACCGAGGAGAACTTTTCAAATTGAGAGCCCTAATACACCAAGGATCACAACGATCATTCATAGCGTCTAGGGCACAAAATAGGCTAAAACTACCAACAAAACATGCCAATTATGAAATTACGGGAATGGGCGGAAGAGTAGTACAAAACTCAAATAAAATCTGTCCCATTACCCTAATTTCCCCCCAAGCGGATAAGCGCATTCAAGCAGAAGCTATAGTCTTACCGCAACTTACGAACATGCTTCCAAGCTATCATATAAATAGCAAACATTGGCAAAAGGTTACACACCTAAAGCTAGCAGATCCTAACTGCAACACCCCCGCTCAAATAGATCTTCTATTAGGCAGCGACCTTATACCTCAAATTATTCTAGAAGGGGTTGAAAAAATCTCAAACACCCTTCTAGCTCAAAATACTATATTCGGTTGGATACTAAGTGGACTAGTGACAGAACCAGTTACCACCATGACAACTCAAGTAGAAGAGATATCCAATGAATTCCTTAATTCACAATTAAGGAAATTTTGGGAGTTAGAAGAACTCCCCCCATTACAATTACAACGCCAGAAGATCAGTATTGTGAAGACTTTTACAAAGCCACAATTACTAGATCAGGAAATGGTCGGTATGTCGTACGACTACCATTTAAACAACAATTTCCAGATACACTCGCCTTAGGTCACTCTCGCTCCTCTGCAATACAGCAGTTTCTAAGTATGGAAAAAAACCTACTTAAACAAGTAAGGAAGGGCTAAGTTCGGGTGTCACCGAACATTTTATACTCTCACATGATAAAGTGATAATCAAAATTGCATTATCCCCCATTTACATATTATTCAAATATCGTATTTGTGTAAAGTTTTATTCCGCTATAATCATTGGTTCCTAATGTACATATATATTATACAGAGAAGGCATCAGATGGAATTCAAAAGAGCGTTATATTGGAAGAAGGCGTGGTTGTGAACCGATTTCACCCATATTTCGTACATGTCATCAGGGTGTTAAGAAAATATTATGTACCAAATTTCATTGAAATCGGTCTAGTAGCTCCTGAGATATGGTTTTTGGTCCATAAGTGGGCGACGCCACTCCCATTTTCTGCAGCTTCCTTCTGCCATTTCTTCCGTAAAAAGTGTTTCTGAAGTTTTTTGTTAGTCGGTTAACGCACTTTTAGTGATTTTCAACATAGCCTTTGTATGGGAGGTGGGCGTGGTTACTATCCGATTTCTTCCATTTTTGAACTGTATATGGAGATGCCTAAAGGAAACGACTCTATAGAGTTTGGTTGACATAGCTATAATAGTTTCCGAGATATGTACAAAAAACTTAGTAGGGGGCGGAGCCACGCCCACTTTTCCAAAACAATTGCGTCCAAAATGCCCCCCTAAGGTTAGATGACACTTTATAGGTTTTAATGCCCAAATTTACAGCTTGCACGGACAGACGGACGGACGGACAGACAATTTAATATCTTTATTTAGTTTTGGCTTAGTTATGACAACTTTATAAAAAGGTGAGCTCAAACAACATTATGATGGTGTCGTAGAAGAATACCTCCATTTAGATCATATGGAGGAAGTAAGCCCATGCGAAAAAATCATAAAAGGCAAATATCACTCATTCTACCTGCCACATCATGCAGTAGTAAAGCCTGACAAAAAAACCACAAAGGTTAGAGTAGTCTTTAATGCCTCGAGATCCACTAGCTCAGGGAATTCCCTAAATGATGTCTTTCTTAATGCTCCTCATATTAAATTGGCGTATATACAAATACGTTTTCAATGGGGATGTTGAAAAAATGTATCGACAAATAGTCGTACATAAAGATGATCAAGATTTTCAACGAATTATTTTCCGAAAATCTCCCACTAGTCCATTACGCGACTTTAAATTAAAAACAGTTACCTTTGGCGTAAACTGTGCCCCATACCTCGCCATTCGTACACTCCACGAACTGGCAGAAGACACAAAGTCAGAATTTCCTCTGGCAACACAAGTCTTAAAAACACATACGTATGTAGACGATATCGTGTCTGGGAGCCACAGCCTCCCACAAGCATACGAGTCCTTATCACAAGTGATAAAGGCCCTCAACACCGCAGGGTTTCCTCTAAAAAGATCACAGCTAATCACCCAAGTATCTTAAAAAATATACCAAACGATAACAAATTGGATACTAATTTCCTTATATTTGAAAAAAGGAAAGTATAACAAAAACACTGGGCATCCAATGGAATGCGATATCGGACCAGTTCTCATACACGACAGAGTCCATAACCGCATTATCCGCCATAACAAAGAGGCAAATTTTATCCTCAATGGCAAAACTTTTTGACCCCGCAGGATGGCTTGCGCCAATTATGATACAAGCGAAAATCCTGATTCAAGAATTATGGCTAGACGGAACAGACTGGGACGAACAAGTGAAACCTCTTCGCTTAGAAAAGTGGTCCCAGTTTGCTAATAATCTAAAAGACATCGCGCAGATACAAATTCCACGGTGGGTAAACTATTCCCCCGAATACAAAGTGGAACTACACGGCTTCTGCGATGCCTCTGAAAAGGCATATTGTGCCACGATCTATGTGCGCACACAAAGCGACACCGCAACCACAAGCCACCTACTAGCTGCAAAAGCAAAAGTAGCACCTCTAAAAACGATAAGTCTACCACGACTTGAACTCTGTGGCGCTCTGCTACTAGCAAAGCTGGTTTCCATAGTGCAGACCCACATGAACATGACCAAATGCAAATTATATCTATGGTCCGATTCCGAAATCGTTCTAGCCTGGTTAGAAAAGCCACCACACTCGTGGAAAACATATATTTCTAATCGAACCTCTCAAATACTTGACCTAGTAGGAGCAGCCACATGGCGACACGTAGCCAGTGCCGACAATCCTGCTGATCTAGGTACAAGAGGGTGCAAACCCCTGGATCTTGCCACCACCACGCTCTGGTGGAATGGCCCCCGATGGTTAACCGAATCCACAGATTCTTGGCCACAATCGACAATGCGCAACATAATCGCCCCAGAAAGTCGAAAAATCGACACCTATCATACAATAGTGGATGATAATGAAATCCTTGAACGATTTTCATCGTTCCCCCGAGCCCTCCGAGTAGTCGCATATATGCTCAAATTCATAGAGCAACTTAAACTTAAAGTTAAAGGAGTAACTTACACCCATTGCGATACATTGACGCACCAGGACTTACAAAAAGCAAAGGTCGCGCTTATCGCCTCAACCCAAACGCGCTACTTCAGTCGCGACACATCGTTACTAAGAGAATCGAAGCCAATTGACAAAAAGAGCTCACTCTTAGTACTAAACCCATTTTTAGACACGAAAGGTCTGCTTCGTGCCAATGGTCGGCTCGCTAATTCAAGCCTGACTTACAACGAACGCCACCCCATCATAATACCTGAGAAGTCTCCTTTTGCCACATTACTCCTGAATTACATCCATATCTTAATGTTTCACGCCGATCAGCGCCTCATGCAACATATGGTACGCCAAGAGTATTATATTCCCCGTCTTAAGCCCCAGATCAAACAAGTAAAAAAGTTCGGGTGTGAACATTTTCGCATGGTAAAGTGATAATCGAGATTTCATTATCCGTCATTTACATATTTTTCAAATACCGTATTTGTGTAAAGTTTTATTCCGCTATCATCATTGGTTCCTAATGTTTATACTCGTATTATACAAAGAAGGCATCAGATGGAATTCAAAATAGCTTTATTTCGTACATGTCATCAGGGTGTTAAGAAAACATTATATACCGAATTTCATTGAAATCGGTCTAGTAGCTCCTGAGATATGCTTCTTGGTCCATAAGTGGGCGGCGCCACGCCCATTTTCAATTTTTAAAAAAAGCCTGGGGACAGCTTCCTTCTGCCACTTCTTCCGTAAAATTTAGTGTTTCTGACGTTTTTGGTTAGTCGGTTAACGCACTTTTAGTGATTTTGAACATAACCTTTGTATGGGAGGTGGGCGTGGTTATTATTCGATTTCTTCCATTTTTGAAGTGTATATGGAAATACCTGAAGAAAACGACTCTGTAGAGTTTGGTTGACATAGCTATAATAGTTTCCGAGATATGTACAAAAAACTTAGTAGGGGGCGGGGCCACGCCCACTTTTCCAAAAAAATTACTTCCAAATATGTCCCTCCCTAATGCGATCCTTTGTGCCAAATTTCACTTTAATATCTTTATTTATGGCTTAGTTATGACACTTTATAGGTTTTCGGTTTCCGCCATTTTGTGGGCGTGGCAGTGGGCCGATTTTGCCCATCTTCGAACTTCTTATGGAGCGAAAAAATACGTGTACCAAGTTTCATCATGATATCTCAATTTTTACTCAAGTTACAGCTTGCACGGACGGACGGACAGACGGACGGACAGACAGACATCCGATTTCGACTCTACTCGTCGCCCTGATCACTTTGGTATATATAACCCTATATCTGACTCTTTTAGTTTTAGGACTTGCAAACAACCGTTATGTGAACAAAACTATAATACGTTAGCAACATTGTTGCGAGAGTATAAAAATGCATTTTCATGTGCAAGATCTGCACTATGCATAAGCAAAAAATGCGAACTCAGATTATGGCAGCACTTCCACCTGAACGCTGCAATTTCGCTCTGCCTTTCACGACCACAGGTATCGATTATGCTGGGCCTTTTCAAATAAAGGCGTCCATGCTAAGATCTCCCACTCTCTAGAAAGGCTATGTGGCTGTCTTTGTATGTTTCAGACAAAAAAACTTGAGCTGTGTACAAATGCTTTTCTCGCGGCATTTGGTTTCGTCGCTCGGCAAAACATTTAGGAGCCCAACGAGCCACAGAAAAAAGTTTGTGGATTTCTTCAAACAAGTGTCCTCTGATATCGTACAAAAGTACGCCCCTCAAGGTATCAATTGGCAATTTATACCTCCAAGCGCTCCTCATATGGGTGGTTTATGGGAATCAGCTGTAAAGAGCTTCAAATCTCATTTCAAGAAGCTAGCCGGCAGCTATAAATTTAATTAT
Source organism: Bactrocera neohumeralis (assembly GCF_024586455.1). Classification (NCBI taxonomy): domain Eukaryota; kingdom Metazoa; phylum Arthropoda; class Insecta; order Diptera; family Tephritidae; genus Bactrocera; species Bactrocera neohumeralis. The sequence goes on from NW_026089623.1 coordinate 20,171,710, forward strand.
GAAGAATTCACGACATTATTAGCTAAAATTGAAGTCGTTCTCAACTCACGGCCGCTCACAGCACTATCACAAGATCCCTCCGAATTCACAGCCCTAACTCCAGGGCATTTCCTAAAAGGAGCACCCATTCTGGCCACACCTGAGTCGCTATCCTTATTAAATAGATGGGAAAGAGTTAAAATTCTCCATCATAATTTCAGTAGCCGATGGAAAGAAGACTATATAAAGGACCTCCACAAGAGGTATCGATGGAAAAATACAGAAAATGCGCCAAAAGTTGGAGATTGTGTCCTGATTCACGACGATTGCCTGCCACCTACCGAATGGCGGCTGGGCCGCATAGAGAAGCTTTATCCAGGCTCCGACGGTCATATTCGCGTAGTCGATCTCCGTACACAATCCGGAAAGTTAACAAGACCGCTCGTCAAGCTATGCTTCTTACCGATCGCCGATAACCGCTAAAATAAACTGAATATAAAAACAAAATAAAATAAAAATTTATATAAATACATATATACATATATATATTTAAAATCACTCACAAAAGTAGTCGATTAATCTAACGACCCACTCATGCCGCATAACGTGGCAGCCATGCTCATATGTCCTATATGCAACCAAATTCTAATTGATATAACACTCTTCCAAACAGATCAATATGGCTGCAGGCATGCTAGCAGCCCCGACACCAACCACTCGTTCGGCTGTCAATGTGCCACGCCAAGCGGCTGCCCCAGTTGCAGCGCCCCGAACAACCACCCCAACGGTGCCTCGGAGTGGAACGGCCGCATTGCTGTCAACACCCGCGCTTGTCGCCGACCCACAACGCCGTAGATGTCCCCTATGTCGTCGACCCCACCGGCTGCCACAATGCGTCATCTTTAAGGGATTGCCACCTCAACAACGCCAGTTGGTCGTGCAGGCGTCTCAATTGCCTGACGCCTGTCCACCAAGCTCACGAGTGTACGTCGGGCAATCTGTGAGAAATTTGTATGCGCCCGCATCACACTATGTTGCACCGTACACCTCGGAATGACACCAGCCAACCTCCTGCCGGCCGCAACCGCGGCGCAGTACAACGACCGCCATTAAGCCGGGATGCACCGCCCCGTCGAACCATAGGGCCATCATCCTCCCGTGCCCGGCGGCCACATTATGGGGCGTCCACACGACGCCAGCAACAACGACCGCGTCCGCGCCGCACCTCAGGCCTCAGCAGCGTCGTAGCCACTCTGCAGCAGCTTCAGAGGATTCGAGGCTGAAATATTCGCCTAGGGGGGCCGGGATGGCTAAATGAGCCTTAGTCGCCTGCCCCACACCACACCTACACCCATCACTAACACGCACACTCACCACACTCACCTCGACATCACCACACTCCACATCTACACCACCCACACGCGCGAGCGCAGGATCCACACACTAAAACACACACCACATCACTCCACTGAAAAAGGGTCCGCTTTTACACAAGTCAGTATTGATTCGTCCATTACTGAATGCACGTCGCCTTTTCGCCACACGCCACTAGTTATCGCCATTTATTAGAAGGCGAATTTCTATTGTTAAATAAAAGCGTTTATCCGAGTTGTGAAAGTGAAATCGGAGGTTTTATTTTAAAACACTATTTGGCACAAGTGGTAAGTCCAGCGGGCAGTGAGTAAAACAACATATGTACTTACGGAATTTGAAAGCCCTGATCTAAATTAAAGAAAACACAACGCAAAGAACTTTTCTTTTCACTATAATATATTTATTTAGCGTATGTATGCTCCACGTAACTCACGTCACTTGGCGGTTTAAAAAAAAAAGAGAAATTGCGGTGATTGTTGCGGTTAATAAGATGAAGAAATTGAATATCGCGGACGACTGCCTTGCTTCACTGATGGAAACGGTAAGAGCCCGATCCCGGTCGGATCAATCCCTTTTGATGGTTTGGGTGGTGAATATTAGCTGATTACGAGTCGTCTCGTTGATAATCGTGTGGTTGTTGTGTTGTAGTGTTGTAGTAATGAGCGGTGTTAAGTACTGGGTTTGATGCGGGTGTTTTTTTTTTTTTTTTTTTTTTGTTTATAGTAGGAGGAAGCATCGAAAGCCGGAGTGTCTCTCCCACGGGACCACTGGACAAAGTATTACTTCATGGGAGAGAAGAAGACGTTTAAGTCTCCTCTATTGCACGGACTGACTGACGCCTAATCTGTTCTAAATGTCTCAATTTCGTCATAATTAGATTTGCCGCTCCGCTAACAGCTTTCCACTTTACAGAGGACTCGCACATAAGTGCAGTCAAATTTTCCACCGAGAAACTACCCCCCAGGGTGGTTTTCAACTTTTCCTTTATACTTGAAAACCGAGGGCAATAAAAGAACACGCGTTCAGAGTCTTCTATACACTCTGTACACGTCGGACAGTATGGACTAAAGTCATAACGATATTTGAATAGGTAGCTTCTGAAGCTGAACCATGCCCACTGAGTATTTGGGTAAGGTGGTAGTGAAGGTCCCCATATTGTCTACCTATCCACGAATGTATGTCCGAGATCAGCCGGTAGGTCCAACGTCCTTTGCATGAAGTTTGCCACCGCTGTTGCCACATTTCAATGCTTTTAATTCTCTCACCTCTTTTTGCTGTGGTAGACATCTCCGACAAGTTATATATTCGCGCGAATCCGTCTCCCTGGATGTCAATCGGTGCCATACTGGCTAGTACCTCAGCAGCGTCATTTGAAATGGTTCGGAAAGCACTTATCACGCGCATTGCTGAAAGCCTATGCACTGTGTTAATTGGTCTAGCATATGGTTTTATTTCTAGCGCCTGTATCCATATTGGAGCCCCATACAGGATAACTGAACTTATTACCTTAGCTATTAAACATCGTCGGCTGGAACGCACACAGCCTTTATTTGCCATCATTCTAGATAACACATTATATATTTTATTTGCTTTACGCGTCGCATTTACCAAGTGTTCCTTGAACTTGGGTCGCGAGTCCACTATTACCCCAAGGTACTTCAACTGCGGCTGTGAAGTAATCTCACATTCTCCTATGGTGAGCGATATTTTCTCTTCAATTTTCCTGGAGCTTATGAGCAGGATTTCTGTTTTCTGCTCAGCAAGCTCTAGACTCATGGTAGCGAACCATCTGCGCAAACCATTTATGCTGTCGTTGCATTTGATCCGAAGGTCACCCAGATGTTTAGCTACAGCTACCACTATGAGGTTATCCGCATATGCGATTGTTTTCACATTTTGTGGTTGCGGTATTCTTAGCACTCCGTCGTACATCAGGTTCCATAGCAGCGGGCCTAAAACCGAGCCTTGCGGTACTCCACTGGAGATAGTGTAGCTCTGAGTGCCTTCGTCCGTCTCGAATAGCAATCTCCTATTTTGAAAGTAACTCATTATAATATTTATTAGATAATGAGGAGCGTGTATATCGTGTAGAGCTTTTATTATATTTGCCCATTTTGCGGAGTTGAACGCGTTCTTTACGTCCAGGGTTATTAGCGCGCAGTATTTTTTTGTACCACCTTTCCATCTTTTTCCACTTATTGCACATTTTGCAGTGTCGACTACTTCTCTTAGTGCGTCAATAGTGGATCTCTTTTTTATAAAGCCGTATTGTCTCTCTGATAGTCCGCCGGCTTTTTGAATTGCTATCTCCAAGCGGTTTCTTACAATGCTTTCGTACACTTTCCCAATTGTGTCGAGCATGCAAAGAGGTCGATAAGATGAAGGTTCTTCTGGTGGCTTTTTCGGCTTTGGCAGTAGAACCAGACGTTGTATCTTCCACGGGTCGGGGAATACCTCTTCTAATATACACGCATTGTACATGTTAACAAATAAACTGGGCCTTAGAGTTATGGCTTCTTTAAGGGCTCTATTTGGTATACCATCTATTCCAGGCGCTTTGGAGTTTTTGATTTTTTTCACAATAGCCAATAGTTCGTCTTCTGTGACTAATAGAGGTGGCTCCGTAGCTCCGTTTCGTCTAATAAAGGAAATAGAGGCATGTGTCGGGAATAACGTTTCGACAACATTTTTCATAAATAATGCGTTCTTGGGCTGCTGCGACTTAGTTTTGAACTTCGACATACAAATTTTGTATGCCGTTCCCCAGGGGTCTATGTTGACTTCTTCTCAGAGCTTTTCGAAACAGGATCTCTTACTACGGAAATGGCTGACTTCAGGAGCTTTTTTAGGCATTTAAATGCTTCTCTGAGGCTGATTTCGTTATCACTTCCCTGATTACGCTGTAGGCAGCGTCTAGCTGAGTGACAGAGCTTCCTCAGCTTGGCAATTTCGTCGTTCCACCAGTATACCGGCTTTCGATTGTTATAGTATCTCGTCCTGCGCATAGTTGCATCGCAAGCTGCAACTAGTTCCTTCCGCACAGCGGATACTAATTGGGTTGCGTTTTCGTCTGATGTATTTGCCGTACCCCAGACACTCTCAAAAACGTCAGTATCAAATTCCCTTTGTCGCCAACTTCGTTTTCGGGAGGTATTTCTCGGACAGTGTTCCGTTTCTTGGGAGAACGAGACCTCAGCAATTATAGCCATATGGTCGCTATTTGTATACAAGTCTGACACCTTCCATTAAGAATGCCTGCTAAGCGCGTCGTTAACAAACATTAAATCTATTATTGAACCTTTATTTCCCTTTTGAAAGGTATTTTGTGTGCCACTGTTTAGAATCGTAAGGTTTGTTTGACTCAAAAATTCTAGAATGAGGCGACCACGATGATTAGTAATTCTGCTACCCCATGCAGTAGACCATGCGTTAAAATCTCCCGCTATTATTATTGGCGATTTGCTTCTGATTTCTAGGGATAGCTCCAGGAGAAAGTCTTCAAACTCGCTAATTGTTGCACTAGGACGAGCATAACAGCTTACAAAAAATATTCCTTGTATATTCGCCTATGTAAAGCCGTTATGGGTTTCGTTGGAACGTGATGTGAAGGCTTGACCTTTGCAGGCCCATATTGCCGCCTTGCCACTTATATCTTTATTCCAAGTGCTTTCCGAACGTTGAGAATATTGTTCGCTTAATAGAGCGACATCTATGTTTTCTTCTAGCACTGTCTGTTTTAGAAGGTCTTGTGCTGCAGCGCAATGGTTGAGATTTAGTTGCAATATTTTCATTATTTCGTTGACTTCAACATATCTGCGTATTTAGGACAAACCGTACTTAAAACGGAGTGCTCCCCTTTACAGAGCATACAACTTGAGGAATTTGTACATGACTTTGCTACGTGACCTGGGGTTCCGCAACGTGTACAAAGAGAAAACCTATCAATGGAGCTGCAACATTTGTGTGCTATATGTCCAAGTTGGAAGCACCTAAAACAACGAGTAATAGGTGAAAATTCCCGGAGGCGACAGATAGACCACCCGATCTTAACTTTACCACACTTGAGTAAAGTTTTGGCATCCTCAGCTCGTAGGCATATAAGGGCTATTTGAGTGCCACTTCGAGTTTTCCGCAGATTTTTTATATTTTGCTTCCCCAGGTTTTGGATCCCACACTCCTTTTGTAATGCCTCACAGATTTCTTCAGGGGTGGTTATCTCGTCCAAATCTTTGCACACAATGGTAATATTATGGGATTTTGGCTATATTACGGCCATCTCACCAATTACTCCCTCTAGGGCGCTTTCGAACGTGTCGGCTCTCTTTTCTGCTTGATATTTTAATTCAATCAGTAGGTCTCCTTTGAGGGTTTTTCTAATGTACCTCACATTTGAACCCAGTTCTTCAAGGCCTTTGTCACATTTTATTTTCTTCAGGATATCGGCATACGACGCTCCCTCCTTTTTTGTTAAGATAATAGCGTCTGGTTTCGATCTGATTCTCTTCTCGATCGGTTTCTTCTTTCTAACAACGTCTATCCATTTCTCGCCTGCGGTCTTGTCTCCCAAACCGTCTTTGTGCATGAGTTTAGTGACCTCACTATATGTCGCTTGCACTTTGTGGCTCATGTTTTTGGGCTTCTTCGTTGGTGGCAAATATCCCAATATCTCGCGTGGTCTCTTCAGTGCATTTTTTTCACTTTGAATAGGGGATACCTGCGACGCTTTCCCCACCATGACTCTTTTCGACGGATTCTCCTGCTTTTCATACAAGCTTGTGATGCAGCTTACTAGATCACGCATTGCTTGATTTATATGTCTCTGTCCGGACATCATGCTTTCGAGCTCTCTAATTTTTATACCCAATTTGCAGAAAATGTTGGGATTTTCACTATTCTGAAGCTGCTCAGATTTACCGCCTTAGTCTGTTTGGTCGGCATTTTCACATCTTTTTGCTGATCCAGCAGCGGCGGATTCTTCATGTTTGCCTTTTGGGGGCGTTCTCAAAATTTTTGAGTTCCTCCGAAAAGGATTCTCTGGTGTACATCCCAAACTATTCTCAGAGGTCATAACTCTGCCAGAAAATAGTTGGGAACACCTGTCAGTGGGTACGTTCAGTCCTTTGCCTTAAAAAACCTTACTTGTATTTTGTTGGCTGGCAATGCCGTAACCCAAAACAAAACGATTAAGGAGAAGAAGGAGAAACGAAACAAAAACAAAAACCAGCTGGTTGACTAAGTCAAAACGGCAAAAAATAATTGAGTGCACGTTTTGATTCGCTGTTACGTGGGGAAATTCTTATTTAATTTTTATTTAAATTTGCCAAAAAGGGGCAGGTAAGTGCCAAATAAATATATTCTAATGAACCAATTTTTTGTACTTATTTAATTTTGTGATTAGCATCCAGTCAAATAAAAGTTCGCGTCTCCCGGTAAGTCTTAGACAGAAACAAGTTTTCTATCGCTTTTAAAACACCACAAAATTCTTGCAAATATCCTAGATCACTAAAAAACACGTCTACTTTCACTGATATACATATAGCTGAGTTGATGCGGGTGTGTGTAGTGGTGCATGCTGTGAACTGTTGTGTGATGAGGTGTTGTGACGTGACGTGATGTGATGTGACGTGAGGTGATGCGATGTGGGATGTTGCAGAACGTTCATAGCTCATGTGAACATCCCGCCCCCCCTAGGCGAGTTAGTCGGGTAGGAGCCTCCGCATCTGTTGCAGTGTGCCTAGTACAGCACTCAACGTTGATGCCAAAAAATGTTTTATGTTCTCTGGCTCATATTTGTGTTCGTAAACATACAGACAAATGTGCCAAAGAAATAATATACATATGTATGTATGTATATGCCATAGAAATTCTATTGCTACGAATTTGGAAATGATAACGAAATAATGCGAATATGCATATTTCATGAAGGTCATTAATTTTTTTAAGAAATGGAAGAAATGAATGGAAGTGTTTATATGAGCACATTTAAGTTCCTTTTATAAAAGACGAAATTATTATAATTTTTGAAATAATAATTTATTTAAAATTATTTTTTGTTTAATTTTATCACATAAAATTTTTATCATTTTTACCAAAGTAATCACGCATATGTGACAATGGTTCATATAATTCACTATAAGCATGCATATGTCACTCAGAGAATGCTTGTTTACATTCTCTGTGTGAATGTATATTTTGTATATTTTTCTACAAAGCAATTCTCTTTATTTATTCTCAGTCGTTTTACATATATTTCTGCCATTGAACGTGCTCATATCTGCTAAATAGCAGCGAGAATGGTGAATTCCTTACTTTCAATCAGAGAACATAAAACATAGAGAAGGTGCAGGTTCGACAGCGAATATTTGATAAATTTGCGACACGGAATCTCACCACACAAATACAGAATTCACGCTGTGAAATGTTAACATTTTTAACAGTTCTACACATATTCAACAAAGAATATGAAGAGAAATAAATATATGTATTTACGGCATATGATGAGATGGCATATATGCTCAAACAGAGAATATTGAAGAAAAATAAGTTCTTTGATATTCCACTTTTAACAGCGAAAAATGTGTACAAAACACACGTCTCACATAGAGAACATAAAGACGTTTTTTATTGTGTTCTCTGTCTCACATGCCCAAGAATATGAAGACATAAATACATGTATGTATGCAGTTTCCTTATGATACTCCCAACCACAGCATTGTGATATTTTCATGCTTCAATTTTAGCTTTGAACCAGGCAATCGCAATGTATGCAAATATGTATGTAAGTATGCTTTTGCGTTTTGCCGTCGGCATTTCCATATTGGCATGTAAAAATAATTATGAGTATAAACGCATGCATAGTAATATTTACAGTCAATTTGGACTTGCATATTTAATAATTTTATTTGATTTTTACATAGTATACTCTAATATACTAATAAATATTTTTGTATTATGTTTCTTACTAATAGAAATTTAATTTACCACAAAAATGTATACATACATAAATATATTGTCTATCATATTAATCTTATTATCTGCCCATATGATTGCATGTATACGCATGTGCGCATTCAGAAATTGAAATCATGATTTTATCACTTATCAATACACATATTACATGTGCGCGCATTGAGCTGCATGTTCATACATTCATATATACTTATATGTACATATATTTGCATACATTGCATACATGCATTGAGCTGCATGTTCATACATTCATATATACTTATATGTACATATATTTGCATACATTGCATACATGCATTGAGCTGCATGTTCATACATTCATATATACTTATATGTACATATATTTGCATACATTGCCGAACAAGTAAGACAGAAGCATACAAACATAAATGCGTACACATGTGAATATGTCACCAACAAAAAATTGAAGCATTGTTCTACAAACACAACAATTGCCTAAATAGCATAAGCAAGGCAAGCGAATATGGCAGCCGAATTGGCGAAGCTCAAATGTAGTAAATTTTACAACAAAAACGATTTCGACCTCGCTTCATTCATAAAAACAGACGCCGTAACATCTCCCCGAGCATGCCTTCGCCTACAAACGTCTTTTTGCGACGATGGCAAAAGCTAAAAATCATAAATTGAACAACTTTCTGATGATTCTTCACAGAAAGAAGTGACAAAAGTGGCAACATAGCCGTTGTCGATTTACAATATTTGTCTAAAATATTTTTCCGTGACTCGCAAAAATCTGCGACAATCGGCGATCGTTTGTTAGTTTCTTTCGGCACAGCTCGGATTTTCTACCAACAACACAATGTTGTGGCGCTTTACCGTCGCGTCAGTGTTTCGACACATAGAAGTACTGAACACAATGAGCGCGACCGACTATAAACGAAGATATTAGAATACACACGTTCTTAGGGACACAGTTATTGAGCCAGCTGCACAACTACATAACTGTGTCCATAAGAACGTGTGTATTTGAAAGATGTCGCTTGCAGTCTGTCGTGCTCAATTTGTTCAGCACTTGACTCTTTGACAAAACGAAAGTTTCGGCCATTGGTTGACCGTGACAATGGAGATGCGAAAGAAGCGTGCGACACTTGTGACTATGAATGTATGTACATATGTATGTATATGGCTCGCACTGGCTTTCGTAAACATACTGACAAATGTGCCAAAGAAATAATATATGTATATGCCATAGAAATTCTATTGGTACAAATATGGATATGATAACGAAATAATGCGAATATGCATATTTCATGAAGGTCATTAATTTTTTTTGAAGAAATGAAAGGAATGAATGGAAGTGTTTATATGAGCACATTTAAGTTCATTTCATAATAGTTCATTTCATAATTTAAGTTCATTTCATAATTTTCGCTGTTAAAAGTGGAATATCAAAGAACTTATTTTTCTTCAATATTCTCTGCTTGAGCATATATGCCATCTCATCATATGCCGTAAATATGTACATATATTTATTTCTCTTCATATTCTTTGTTGAATATGTGGAGAACTGTTAAAAATGTTAACATTTCACAGAGTGAATTCTGTATTTGTGTGGTGAGATTCCGTGTCGCAAATTTATCAAATATTCGCTGTCGAACCTGCACCTTCTCTATGTTTTATGTTCTCTGGTTCAATGGCAGAAATATATGTAAAACGACTGAATTCTTTCGAGAATGAGTAAAGAGAAATGCTTTGAAGAAAAATATACAAACTCACACAAAGAATGTAAAAAAGCATTCTCTGAGTAACATATGCATGTATTATATGAACCATTGTCACATAAGTATGCGTGATTATTTTGTGTTATAAGAACCATTGTTTTCCGAAAAATGGTAAAAATTGTATGTTATAAAATTTAACAAAAAATAATTTTCTATAAATTATTATTTCAAAAATGATATTAATTTCGACTATTATGAAATGAACTTAAATGTGCTCATATAAACAGTTCCATTTCTTAAAAAAAATTAATGACCTTCATGAAATATGCATATTCGCATTATTTCGTTATCATTTCCATATTTGTACCAATAGAATTTCTATGGCATATACATATATTATTTCTTTGGCACATTTGTCTGTATGTTTACGAAAGCAAATGCGAGCCATACACATACATACATATGTACATTCATAATACAAGTGTCGCAAGCTTCTTTCGTATCTCCGTTGTCACTGTCAACCAATGGCCGAAACTTGCGTTTTGTCAAAGAGTCAAGTGCTGAACAAATTGAGCGCGACAGACTGCAAGCGACATCTGTCAAATATTAAAATACAAGTTATCGGGCTTTTTGTTATAGCTCCGAAAAAAAATAGTTTTTTTATTTTGAATGGGTCCGTATGACCTTTTTTATTAAACATTTAATTGCAACTGATTTTACATTGTTCATTTAAGCTAAAAGGTAACCTTATTCTACCTGTCCCTTAACTTACAATTCTTCGGAATTGTAGCTTTGGCGGCTCGTGCCGGATGTTACTTCCTGTTGACAGCTTGTAATTGTTAGCGTCAGCTATAATTTTGGATATGTTTCGTGTTAACTCCTCCGCCGTCAAAAACAAACGTCCCCGTTTGTTCGCTGCATTTGATCTGTCAGAGTTATTGACCCTTCTAGTGTTGGTATTTCAGGTGTTTTGACTTCATTATGATCGTTCAGATTAACATTTACATGGTAATTTGATAGCTCTGTTATACTTGCTTTGCATTTATTTTTTAGACTCAAAATGGTGATAATTACGATTATGCACATCATGCAGATGATTATGAGCGAAAAATTGGTAATTAAAGCTGCAGTGTGGGTTATTTTTAATTTTTCCAGATGATGTGTGTTGTTCAGATGAAGCTCCTTCATCATCTCCAAACTTAAAATTTCTTCTTCTTGAAACGATGGTTTATTTGGTTGTAAAATTGCTGCTAACGGTTTGCTGGTGAATTTTTCGTTAAATGAGTATGTTTGGTTTTCTATACACACCGTGGAATTATGGTATTCTACCGCATATGATCCGGAAAGATGTATACTTTGGCTGTCAATTTTTACTGTACCGTTATATTGGTTTAGTAATATAATGCCAGGTGATATATTTTCTACCGATGGTATGTGCTGATTATTTATTAAAATGCAGTTTGCCGGTTTGCTTTTTAGTAGACGAGGGACACAAGTAGTGTTGCTTATGTCTATAATATTTTTGTTATTACATATTTTTATACTATTATATTCTTAAATTTGTTCCTTATACCAAATATTTTATTATTCTTACACGCTATTACATTTTCAAATGGAATTTTATTTATATTCCTTTTTATTTTTATTGGTTTTATCATAATTGATTCACAAAGATCTTTATTAGATAAAGGTATTCCAATAATATATAGTAACATAGTTTCATTTGATGCAAGTTTAACATTTGCTAATTCGATAGATTCCTCAATATTATTTAGTGTAAAGTTATTTTTCCCTAGTGTATATTGTAATATATTTAATTCTTCATTTGACAAAATATAAGAATTAACTATGCCGGCTTTTGCCCAATGTATTGCATAGTCTATATTAATTATCTCATCTTTTATTACATTTAATTTCAATAGCAATATTATGTTGTACAACTTCATTTGTTTGTACTTCTTTTAAAATTTTATTTGATGTTGTAGAAATATTATTTATTCTGTCGAAAATTACTTTATTGATTGTTATTTGTTCGTTATTATTTTCAATTATATTATTAATATGATTTTCTAGTATTATTAAGTCGTCGTGGTCAGGATTTCCCGCAATCCATTTCCAGACTGTTCCTAATTCGTTAACTGATTTCCTAAATCTCTTTGGTTTTAGTCTATTTAAGTATGTCTGTGTCAGTTTTAGTTCATTAATGAGGATAGGAAGGAGTGGGTTTTCTTCTTTAACTTTAGTTCTAATTGAATTACTTAAATTGTTTAGTGCGTTCTGGTATTCGTCTATGTCCACTTTGTGTATCAGTTGGAATGTTCCTGTTTGAATTTTTACTGGTCCTGTACTAAATGTGGCTAGTTGTGAGTTTGTATAGTCTATTATCCTAAAGTCAGCGTACACCAAATGTACGAAAAATCTGAAAAATTAAAATAAAGAATGATATGTAGCAATGTAGATATGTTCGTCCTTTTTCTGTGATTACGACACTGGATTTTTCTTCTTTTACAATTTCTTTTCTATATCTTGCTGTTAGTTTCGAGCCTGTTCGTTTATTTATTTTAACATATATTATTTGTCCTGGGGCGTAGGTTTTTATTGGATTTCTAGTTTTATTGTGAATTTCTAAGTCTTTCATCTGTTGTTTTCTTAGTGTCTCGATATTTTCTCGCCTTAAGTTTTCATATTGCTGTGGGTCTATTGAAACGCGTCTTCCAAAAAAAGTTTCTATTGGTCTTTTTCTGGTTGTAGAATGTATTGAATAATTATATTCGTAGGTGCAACGATCTAAAAGTTCTTGAAATGAGCGGTGGGTGCGTTCGGTTTGAAGACAACGCATAATTTCAGAAAGTGTGGAGTGAAATCTTTCGACTTGTCCATTGACTTTGCTAGCGTAGGGGGGTGTTTTGAAAATGTTAATACCAAGTTGGTCTTCGACCATAAATTGTATTGAGGCTGAGTTTAAAGATTTTTCATTATCTATAACTATGGTTTTCGGTACACCGAAGGAAAAAAGTATTTGTCGCAAGGGTTCTCTGATATCCTCTACTGCTTTTGATTCTATTAATCTAACTTGGGCGTACTTCGAAAATTTGTCTACTGCGGTAAGTACAAGATCTATATATACTGTACTGTATATATCAATGTGAACTATTTCTCCAGGATATTGTGGAATAGGGGTTTCAAGTAAATGTGGTTTATTAGGATGACGATCGTATTTGTTTTCTTTACATATTTTGCATTGTTTAAATATTGCTTCTATTTTTGCTTTCATTTTTGGAAAATAATAATTTTGTATGAGTTGTTTTGAATTTTCGTCTCGGTTTCTATGTGCGCGTTTGTGTTCTTTTAATATTGTTTCGTTTTGAATGTCCTCGTTCGTAATGTCATCAACTTTCATCTGAGTATATCGAATTTTATAATTGGAAAAATGGATTGGGTATATTTGTTGAATTATTCCCATTATTTCTTCGGAAGTAAATATGCCATTTATCACCGAAGGGTTTAAGTAACGTTTAAAAAGTGAAATTAGGTTTTCTGAGGAAAATGTTTGTTTAATTATTACATGTCTATGGTATGTAGGAAATGGTATTTTAAATAGGTAACTATCTTCGTCTCCTAAAGAGATCCAAAGTTGGTTTTTGAAAACATTTATGGGTACTTCTACTGCTGGAATTAGATTGTGAGATGAGCTGTCATCTGAGTGTGTGGCTACTGATAAAGAATTTATTTCGAATGGTCTTGAAAGTGTATCTGCTACTATGTTGGCTTTACCAGGTTTATATCTTAATTCGTAATTATATTCTTCGATTATGGCTTTCCACCGTTTTAATTTAGAATTATTGTTTTTATTGCTTAAGGCGTATGTGAGAGGTTGATGGTCTGTATGGATTACTACTTTTGCCGTTCCATAGAGATAATTTCTAAAAGTATTTAATGCCCAAATAATAGCAAGCATTTCTTTCTCGTTAACTGCATAATTTTCTTCGGTTTTACTTAATGTCCTAGATATAAAGGTTATGGGTTTTCCATTCTGTTCTAAGACAGCGCCTATGGCATATTTGGAAGCATCTGTTGTTAAATCGAACTCTTTTTTATAATCGGGATATTGTAAAATTACGTCTTTCGATGTCAATGTGGATTTTATTTTATTAAATGCTGCTTTAGCGTCATTGCTTAATTGGATTTGGATTTTTTTGGAAACATTTCTTGACATTCTACCTTCTTCACCACGAAGTAGAGTTGTGAGGGGTTTAGCTAATTTTGCATAATCTTTAATGAAACGTCTTTTTTATCCTGTAAGTCCTAGAAATGATCTAAGGTCTTTAAGTGTTTTGGGGTATGGAAAATCTACGATACTTTTTACTTTAGATGGGTTTGTGGAAATACCAGCAGAAGAAATTATGAATCCTAAAAATTCTACTTGGTTTTTATAGAATTCGCATTTGTCTGCTTGTACTTTCATAATATTAGCTTTACGGAGTGTATCAAAAATTTTGTCAATATGCTCTGAATGACATTTTTCATCTTTGCTAAATATTATTATGTCGTCTATATAGACATAACATATTTTTCCTATATATTGTCTCAGAATATCGTCTAATGTACGTTGGAAAATGGATGGGGCGTTCTTCAGTCCAAAAGGTAATCTTGTGAACTCATACTTTCCATTGTTCACTGAAAAGGCTGTTTTCTCCACGTCAGATTCCTTAAGAGGAATTTGATGGAAACCGCTTTTTAGGTCGATTACTGAAAATATTCGGTTTTCTCCTAATTGTGATAATACTTCATTTATCTCTGGTATCGGATATCTGTCAGCAGTTGTAACTGTGTTTAGTTTTCTGTAATCAATAACAAATCTGAATTTTTTTTCGCCTGATGCATCGTCTTTTTTGGGTACAATCCATATTGGTGAATTATATGGTGATCTTGATTTTCTGATAATACCGTCCTCTAATAGTTTATTTATTTGTTTTTCTACTTCTTGTTTTAAACTGGCAGGATATGGGTATGATTTTGAGTAGATAGGTGTATCTGAATTTGTTCTAATTTCCGCTACTACTTTTGTAGTGTACGTTAGTTTTTCTTTAGGTTCTGAAAATAAGTTTCGGTGTTTTTGTACAAGTTGTTTAATTTCATTTTTTTCTGAAGTATTCATATGTTCGTCACGGATTTGAATGGAATGAACATCTTGGGCTCTATATTGATGGAGTTGAATTTTACGTTTGTTTGCTACGATCATGAAATTTTCTTTAGTATGTATTATTGCTGATAGTTCCTTTAAACTATCATTTCCAAGAATTGCGTGAAAAGTTGTAAGAGTGGGTAACAAAAAAAATTTTAATTTGCATTCTTCAATATTAAAAAGATTTAGAAAAGTGTGAATTGAATTTGCGTAAAAAGGGTTATTGTTTTCTTTGGGATTTGGTACTAAATTTGATTGAATATAATTTTTATTGGAACCTGTATCGACTAGGATTTTTAAAATTTCTCCACTCTTCGTTTTGCAGTTGAAATAAGGTAACGAAGAGCTGTTTAATCTAAAAAATGTACATCTGTCAGGTCTAGTGATTGTTCGTTTTCGTCGGTTTGTGTTGTATCGGAAAAATCTTAGTTGTATTCGTTGTTTTGGTAGTCATTGTTGCATTGATTATTTTGTTCGCTGTAAGGTTCAAAGTTTGAGTTTACATGAAAATTCCTTTGAACTTTTGGTTGCAGATCATTTTTGTTTGAAAAGTTTAATGGTCGTTTGACAGTGAATTTGGGATTTGATCTATTGGCGTAATTGATAGCATTTGTTCTTAAGCTAACGTCTACGTCCATTGGTTGAGGTGGTTTTGGTGGTCTTGGAGGGGGATTATTTGGTGGTTGATTAAATGGGTTTTGATTATGAAAACCATGTTGTTGGTTTACTGGATTTTGGGGATACCGTTGTTGACCATAAGGATTAAATGTTTGATTTGGTTTTGGTATAAAAGCTAACTCGGGATGGAATTTGGTTTGAGGAAGTTGTCGATTAAGATTTGGAGAAAAATTCTGTTGTTGGAATTGTTGTCTAGGAAACTGATTGTTAGCGTGATTTGCTCTAAAGTTTTGATTTTCTAACTTCAGGCAAAGGTGAAGAGCTTCTGGTAGGATTTTTGGTTCTCTGATGCCGAGAAGCCTAGGAAGGTCACCCGAAAGTCCTCTGACAAACGTGGGCTTTAGCACGGTAGTTTTCCGTAAGAAGATGTATTGCTTCCTCTCCTACTTCCATACAATCAATTTTGTTGAGGATTAATGATAGGTGCGAATACACTTTTTGGTAAAATTCGTTGATCGTCAGTCTTCCCTGTATAAGACAAGTCATTTAATACTCTAAAGTACCAATGTCTCTTTTGTCTGCATAATGGGTACTTAGACAACGAGATATTGCTGTCCAATCTAAAGGCGTGTTATACGACTCTAGTGCCATAGCACTTTCCTTTCCCTATAATTTTGTTTCTAATTACATTTAAAATTCCGAAATATCTTGGTGTGCCTTTCGAGGGTTCATATATCCTCAGAATCCGCTCGACACTCTTTTTTCAGGAGGTAAAGTCCGAAGCGTTCCCTGAAAATTCTCGTAGTGATCGCACTACGTCGGGAATTTTGTCCATTTCGTTCATGTTGTCTCTGTATCTTTCGTCTATAGTTTGATCCCTAATGTTCTGGTTCGTACCATTATTCAAAATACTTTGTATTATGCTTTGTCCGTCCGTCTGTAACATCTGAGTTACAACGTTTTTAACTAAATGTGCCAATTCTGGCGATATTTGGGTGCCAGAACCGGAAGATCCTGTAGGTGCAACGGGAGTTGTATTCCCTAGCACTGGTGGTCTGATTAAATTATTAGGGTTAGACATTTTCTTTAAAATATATAAAAATTTTTCTTTATTAATCTCTGGAGGGTCCCTTTTACAGGAAAGTCGCAGAGTTATTTTACTTTTATAAGCACCGGAGGGTCCCCCGTTAGGTGGTGAATCTCGGCCCTTTTTAACTTTATATGTTATTGGCTGTACAAGCCCTTTTTTTTATTTTTCTTTGTGGTTTATAATTCTCTGGAGGCTCCCCCGTTAGGTGGTGAATCGCAGAAAATTTTGTATTTTATAAGCTGGAGGGTCCCCCCGTAGGTGGTGAATCGCAGCTTTATATTATTATTTATTATTGGCTGTACGAGCCCGTTTATTATTTGTAAAAGAAATAATTTTCTTACTGGAACTCTTAAAACTTTCTTTAAATTATTTACTTTATTTTCCAAAAAAAAATTCTTTTTTAATATTTTTAAATTATTAATTTTCTTTTATAAGTTTCTTTTCTTTTTCTTTCCAAAAAATTTGTTTATATATTTCTAAATAATTAATTTTCAAAAAATGTTCTTTTCTTTTTCTTTCCTTTTTTGTTTTTTTATATTCTTAATTATAAAATTTAAATAGCTTAACTTATTCCTTACAAAGATATCAGCTTCCATTCCATGGCCGGTAACCGTGCAGTTGTCCTTTTTCCTCTCGGTACTTGGGTGCACTCTTTCACTCCCTCGATGCCAGAAAGTCAATTCCGCTGCTTGCTTTTCGTACTGCTTATGGTACTTTTGTGAGTTTCTTGTTTTTCGCACTACTTATGGTACTTTTGTGAGTTGCTTGTTTAACACATTGCTCGGGCGCCAGTTATCGGGCTTTTTGTTACAGCTCCGAAAAAAAATAGTTTTTTATTTTGAATGGGTCCGTATGACCTTCTTTATTAAACATTTAATTGCAACTGATTTTACATTGTTTACTTAAGCTAAAGGGTAACCTTATTCTACCTGTCCCTTAACTTACAATTCTTCGGAATTGTAGCTTTGGCGGCTCGTGCCGGATGTTACTTCCTGTTGACAGCTTGTAATTGTTAGCGTCAGCTATTTTATTTATGTTAACTCAAATATTAGCGTCAGCTATAATTTTGGATATGTTTCGTGTTAACTTACACACGTTCTTAAGGACACAGTTATGTAGTTGTGCAGCTGGCTCAATAACTGTGTCCCTAAGAACGTGTGTATTCTAATATATTCGCTTGCAGTCGGTCGCGCTCATTGTGTTCAGTACTTCTATGTGTCGAAACACTGACGCGACGGTAAAGCGCCACAACATTGTGTTGTTGGTAGAAAATCCGAGCTGTGCCGAAAGAAACTAAAAAACGATCGCCGATTGTTACCGCTGCTCGAACAGCGTCGCCGACAAGCTAACGTAAATATGTATGTTTTTGTATGAGCTTGTATACATATCGACGCAGATTTTTGCGAGTCACGGAAAAATATTTTAGACAAATATTGTAATTCGACAACGGCTATGTTGCCACTTTTGTCACTTCTTTCTGTGAAGAATCATCAGAAAGTTGTTCAATTTATGATTTTTAGCTTTTGCCATCGTCGCAAAAAGACGTTTGTAGGCGAAGGCATGCTCGGGGAGATGTTACGGCGTCTGTTTTTATGAATGAAGCGAGGTCGAAATCGTTTTTGTTGTAAAATTTACTACATTTGAGCTTCGCCAATTCGGCTGCCATATTCGCTTGCCTTGCTTATGCTATTTAGGCAATTGTTGTTTTTGTAGAACAATGCTTCAATTTTTTGTTGTTGACATATTCGCATGTGTACGCATATGTATGTTTGTATGCTTATGCAGACGAACTCGAGCGTCTATATCAGCTATCAACGCCTAAAACAGTATCGGCAAGGACAGATGAGAGAAACAAGAGCATTAAAATGTGGCAGGAGCGGTGGAATTCCTCAACCAAAGGGCGTTGGACTCATCGACTTATACCGGACATCCACTCGTGGATAGAGAGACGACATGGGGATCTAGATTACCATCTGACCCAAATACTTAGTGGACATGGATGCTTTAGAAGCTACCTTTTCAGATTCCACAATGACATTAGTCCGAACTGTCCGACGTGTACAGAGTATATAGAAGACTCGGAACATGTACTATTTTATTGCCCTCGATTTTCGAATACAAGGGAAAAGCTAAAAACCACACTCGGTGGTAGTTTTACAGTCAATAATTTGACGACACTCATGTGTCAGTCGACTGATAAATGGAAAGCTGTCAGCGAAGCGTCAGCATCCATAATGACACAACTGAGACTTTTTGAACAAATTAGGCGTCCGTCAGTCCGCACAATAGATGAGACTTAAATGTCCTGTCCCTCCCACGAAGTAATACTTAATCGGTGGTCCCGTGGGAGAGTCTTGAGTTGGGAGTAGGTTAGGTTTAGCGGATTAAAGTTCCGCACTCCGGCTTTCGATGCTTCCCCTACTATAAAAAATAAAAAAAAAAACAAAAAAAAAATTCTTATGCATTAGTTGTTCGGCAATGTATACAAATATATGTACATATAAGTATATATGAATGTACATATATAAGTATATTGATAAGTGATAACATCATGATTCGAATTTCTGAATGCGCACATGCGTATACATAATAAGATTATGATATGATAGTGTAAACACAATGGCTACGACAGACTGCAAACTACATCTGTCAAATATTAAAATAGTGTTATTTTGACAGCTGCACAACTACATGCAGGCCGACAGTTGTCGTTCTCGCTAACTTCAATATCCTCCTACATATTTTTGCCAACGACAGTAGGACGACATTAGAGTTGACAGTATAATGGAAGATAGAAAGAGGAGGTAGAGTGGTGATGCCACTAATATGTAAAATGTAATATTATTCACAGCTACAACAAACTTGACGTTATCTTACAAATAAAAGCATAAAATAGCTATATTATAGCTCTATTATATCATTTGTAATAACAATTGATAATTTAAAGCAAAAATATACTTATTTTTTGCATAAAAAATTTCACTTTGAACAAAATATTAAAATTTCATTGAAGTGAAAGGTATTAGTATGGCCACAACGAAATTGTGTACATACAAAATAGACAACTGCGTTGTTTTGTGTACATGCCGGCCATTGTGTTGTTGTTGCTTCTCAAAATGTACATGTAGTAATATGAACAACGACGTTTTCCGTTCACTGTCGTGCCGCTGCAAGCCATTGTATTTACATATGAGCATGTGCAGAGACATAAGATTAATATGATAGAAGATGTACATACATGCATATATACTTACATATGTATAGATTTGTTGTGATAAATTTAATTTCTATTAGTAGGAAATATAATATAATACAGAAATATTTATTAGAATAGTATATTATGTAAAAATCAAAGAAAATTATTAAATATGCAAGTCCAAATTGACTATAAATATTACTATGCATGCATTCGTACAAAATATACTCATATCATAATTATGTTTACATGTCAATATTGAATTGCCGACGGCAAAACGCAAAAGAGCATACATATTTGCATACATTGCGATTCCCAAGTTGAAAGAAAAATTGAAGCATGAAAATATCACAATGCTGTTGTTTGGAGCATCATAACAGCATACATGTATTTATGTCTCTTCATATTCTTGGGCATGTGAGACAAGAACATAAAAAATTTGTTTATGTTCTCTGTGTGAGAGATGTATTTTGTACACATTTTTCGCTGTCAAAATGGATCAAAATATAAACGAAAAGCAAAACGAAATTCTTCGTTGAGAGTGTATTTCTGTCTCTTCATATTCTATGCTTCGGCATATATGCCTTGTCATCATATGCCGTAAATACATATATTTCTGTCTCTTCATATTCTCGGTTAGAATATGTGAGAGAATTGTAAAAAATGTTAAAATTGTGAGGCGAATTCCGACCTACAATGTTAACAAATGCGGCGAATTCCTTAGACAAAATCTAACAAATGTTCGACATCGAACCTGCACCTTCTCTATACTTTTAAGTTCTCTGATTGTGTTGCCATATTCTTTCAATTCGTTTTCCTTAAAAAATCAGGTGCGACAGTCGTATACACCAGCGAGTATATATATATATATATATATACCATATATATATACCATAATACCAGAGAACGTATATCATAGAGAAGGTTCACGATGTCGAGAATTTAGGGATATTTCAATTTTGGGAAATATACTGTTTTGGATGAGTGCATTTCACCACAGAAAATTATTAGCGCATTTCTCACTTAACATCAGGAGCACGACAATAACAGAACTGAGTAGTTGTTAGAGCCAATGGGAAAAAATATGTTAATTTCAATGTTTAGAAATGTACGCTTACAGATTCGTATGTTTACAATGCGCAAACAACTGCATATAATTTATATACATACATACATACATATGTATATTTTCTATATATTTTATATCAAAGCACACAAGCATGTATGTACGTACATATGTACAAATTGAACTATTTCATGATAAATTCCTTAAAATCTTTGGAAATATATTATAAAGTCATACATGCATTATTACCTATGTAAATCTTTAATTAATGTAGGTTCGATAAGATATATTCATACATACTACTTATTTATTTACAGGTCAGGTCTTTAAAAGTTTTGATAACATGTTAAAAGACTAAGCGGTCGCACATATTCACGCATGTAATTAGGTGTGCATGTAAACAAAAATAACCATACGCATAATGTTTGTAAATTTGTCTACCCACAACTTTGTATGTAAATGTGTACACTTATTGCTTCATGCGAAATCTTCGTTTCACGGGCAACCAATGGCTGAAGCTTAAGTTTTTTCAAAGAGTCAATGTGTCGAAGTGCTGACGTGATAACAAAGCATCACAACATTGTGTTGTTGGTAGAAGATCCGAGCTGTGCCGAAAACACAAACGAACGATCGCCAATTGCCACTGTTTCCCTTGCCGCTGTACCAGCTTCGCTTACAAACCAACGGAGATATGTACCCAGTAGCAAAATAATTCACTACTGAAAAAAGTAAGCGAGTTGGTAAGGGGTTGCGGGGCAAGAAACTAAAAAAATTTCGCTTTAAAATCGTTGTTGTTATCTTCAAGAAATGTATGATTTTTATTCATATGAGTTGGTCATCCGCACAACTGATCGACCCAGCCCTCTGGGTATGTGAGCGCTTCAGTACTAAATACCCAGGTATGTGAGCCGGCAATGCTAACAACTGACTAATTTATGTCTTCAGATATATAGCTTGGTAATGCGTACAGCTGATCGATTTGTATCCCTGGGTATGTGAGTTGATCTGTTCTGAAATTCCTAGGACATCGCTGTGTTAAAATTCAGCAATGAATTCAGCAGTAACACCCTCACTTTGGCTCTTACCAACTCATACACTACCTATTACCTTTTGCTAGTGGGTATGTTTGTGTGTGAGCTTGCATACATGTCGACTCAGATTTTTGCAAGCCGCGTAACAATATTTTGTACATTCCTTGACAAATACAGTCAATCTCGGTTATGTGCCACAATCAAAGATACAGGTTTTTGTGGTTTGTTAAAAAAAAATTTAATATGGCACATAAGCGAGTGCGGATACTTAATCGAGTGGTACTTAAAACAATAATGTCTATGTATTTTAAAAAACAAACCCGGAGATGCAGCAAGATATAGGCAGTTAAGAGGGATGATTTTCATTTCAGCGGAGTACTACTTAACCAGGATCCACTGTACACATAAATCAGAGGAATATTGAATATTTTCTTTGACACATTTCTTGACTTGCAAATCGACAAATAAACTTTGTTGTCAATTTTATTCTATACTTATATTTGCGGGGTTGCCGCTTTTTCCTTCTCATACAAATATCAGAAATTGTTCAATTTATGATTTTTAGCTTTTGCCATCGTTGCGAAAAGACGCTTGTTGGCAAAGGCATGCTCGGGGAGATGTATTGGTATTTGCTTTTATGAATGAAGCAAGTTTGCCTATTGAAAGTGCGCTTGCGTTCATGAATGAAAATATTGTTAATGTGTGTTTTTCTCCAAATTTTTGTCATCGACTTGGCTGCCATATTGACTTGTGACGCTGCTGATGCTATTTGAAACCATTGTTGTTTTTGTAGAACAATATTCGTAGTGTTTGCGGATGACATATATACATGTGAACGTACGTATAAGTATGTAAGTTAATACCACCAGTTCACATTACATGAACATATTCTTTATCTGTCATAAATATGTAACATGACACTTACGACCCATATGGTCCGTATTGAAACATTATGTGTACTTTGCTAATACTGTCCACCTTAGGTGGTCCCAAAATATAATTTATAGATTGTAAGATGAATCTTTCCACTTGTAACATATGTCGTATCTCAAGTGGATTGTAGATATACTTACTAGAATGTAAGATAAATATTTGTATCTAGACTTAAGCAAAATACTGTATATAAGAAAACATAATAAAGAAAACGGGGCAGTTGACCACAAGGAGTTGAACACGGCAGTTGACCACGGGCAGTTGCCCGTAGTTGCTTACAAAACTCAAACAGAGTTATTAATTGGCGATCCTGCCAGGAGATAAAATAATCTCTGGCGGACCAAAATGTAACAATAAATTTCCGCGGTAACCATTTAAGGGGACAAAAAATCCCCGTGTTACCGTTTGAAAAACAATCAAGTATCCTCAATTGAGGAGAAAAGTAAAAAAAAAAGTTCAAAAAACGCTAAGTCCAAAAAGAGACACATAATCAAAAAAATCTCAGCGCCACTTGGAAAATTATTGAAAAAATTTCGAGTGTGTGTTTGTGCCTACTGCCAATCGAACGGGCCTCGTATAAACGGATTACGAGCGAACAACAAGCAAACATACGTCCACATAAAAAACGCTGAAAGCCCCTCATAAAAACAAAAGAATCAAAAAATTTCTGTAAATCAGAAATTTCGCCAAAAACATCTTATTTCATCTAAACCTCACACGCGGCCTCCAACGACGATAATCGCACAACCAACCGCCAAAATTCTACTCAAAAAGCAACAGCAGCAGCAAAGGCAACAATAATCGCAACAGTAGCAACAGCAACAGTAACAACAGCAGCAGTAGCAACAACAACATAAAATTAGTTGTAAGTAAAGCCTATACTATTTATTAATTAAATGGGAAATAATCCCACTAATATTAAGTATGAAAAATTATTTCACTGTGAGTATTGCAAAACCAATAATCATGCCACTCACAACTGTTCGTGTTTAAAAATAATAAAAAAAAAAAAACAAGATAAAATCTTATCTTAACAAGATATTTTCTATAAGCATATCAAATATATACAAATTATATTAAATTAAGTCTAAAAAATTTCAAATGAAGGCTCGACCAGCCAAAAAATAAAATATTTTATAAAACCGCGATTCACTACCGCAAGGGGGACCCTCCGGTTTATAATATAAACTCAGTTCTGCGAATCTGAACTCCAGACCCTCCAGAACAAAAGAGTAACTTTTCCCAGAAAAGATCAAAACAAATATTTAAATACAGGTGGGCAACAAAATATATGCCATTTAAATATTTTTAATATGAAGTTATTACAATAGATTTATGCAAAAAGAAATTTAACTATTATATATTTTTGTGAGTATTACTATATATGTACATATGTTATTTCATGATACTCACAAATATATATAAAAAAAACATACAAAACCGAAAAATAAATTTAAAGGAAAAAAATATAATTCTTTAGGAGCAGAGACTCCTGAAGTGCCTGCCGAAGATTTTTTCGGCAATATTTCCTTAACAAAAAAAATATTTTGGGACAAAAAGGTCCTAAAACGCCAGCTGAAGATTCATACCAGCAGAGTAAAAAGAAGAATTATACAAAATATTGTAGAACGAAAATGTTCTACAACGCCAGCCGAAGTTCATACCGGCAAAATAAAACAAAAAAAAATAATGGAAAAATATATAAAATAAATATAAATATATATATGTAAATCAAAATATAAAAATTCAAAATTTATATTACTTTGAACAAAAAAGTCTTAAGGCACCAGCCGAAGAAAGTACCGGCAATACTAAAAATAAAAAAAATACTTTAAAATTGTGGAACAAAAATTTCAACAACGCCAGCCGAAGATTTTACCGGTAAAATAAAACAAAAAAGAATGGCGAAAAGCCAAATAGAATATAAAAATAAAAAATTTAAAATACTTGGGACTAGAAAATCCTAAGACGCCAGTCGAAGATAATACCGACAATAAAATAAAAGAATATACTCCAAAAAAGGAGGTACTAATATTTTAAATAAATAATTTCAATAATTGTGGTACTCACAAGCCGTCGTAAAGCATCGTAAAATCGTAAAATTATAAATTTTTACACTTGCTTAAAAAAAAATGTTGTTAGATTTCATACAAAAATGAGTTTACACATTTACAATTCTCAATGTTATGTTTTCGAATCGTTATAACTTATAACTTTATGCGACTTGAGAAAACCCTAAATGTAAAAGAAAAAAGTGCTGAAATGTATTCAGGCAATAATACAATAAAAGATGTCATATATAAAAATACTTCCATCAAAAAATAATTAGAAGTCAAAAATAATATAAAATGTATCGAAAGTATATTTAAGAGTCAAATTTAAATAAATTGTAAAATAAATTAAGATCTCAAAATAGTACTGTTCAAATTGATAAAATAGTCTATAGCCTCACGTACTACTATATATTCATTTGAATCGGGACGCTTCAATTTAGAGGTGGGGGAGTTAATACCACCAGTTCACATTACATGAACATATTCTTTATCTGTCATAAATATGTAACATGACACTTACGACCCATATGGTCCGTATTGAAACATTATGTGTACTTTGCTAATACTGTCCACCTTAGGTGGTCCCAAAATATAATTTATAGATTGTAAGATGAATCTTTCCACTTGTAACATATGTCGTATCTCAAGTGGATTGTAGATATACTTCCTAGAATGTAAGATAAATATTTGTATCTAGACTTAAGAAAAATACTGTATATAAGAAAACATAATAAAAAAAACGGGGCAGTTGACCACAAGGAGTTGCCCACGGCAGTTGACCCCGGGCAGTTGCCCGTAGTTGCTTACAAAACTCAAACAGAGTTATTAATTTGTATGTTGTGTATGCATCGGATCGAAAAACTACCAACCAGATCGATCATGTTGTGATAGACGGAAGACACGTCTCCAGTGTTTTAGATGTGCGTGCGCTCCGAGGTCCTAACATCGACTCGAACCACTATCTTGTTGCAGCTAAGATTCGCACCCGCCTCTGTGCAGCAAAAAACGCGCGCCACCAAACACAAGGAAGGTTCGACGTCGAGAAGCTGCAATCACAACAGACAGCGGAACGATTTTCTACTCGGCTTGCACTCCTGCTCCCTGAGAGCACTCGTCAACAACTCGGTATAAGGGAACTGTGGGACGGCATTTCAAACTCCTTACGTACAGCTGCAACCGAAACCATTGGTTTTCGGAAAGTGCAAAAGAACAGCTGGTACGACGAGGAGTGCCGTGTCGCAGCGGAGAGAAAACAGGCTGCCTACCTCGCAACGTTACGATCGACCACTACACGTGCGGGATGGGATAGATATCGAGAGTTGAAGAGGGAAGCGAGACGCATTTGTAGACAGAAGAAGAAAGAGGCTGAAATGCGTGAGTACGAAGAGCTTGATAAGCTGGCCGACAGGGGTAATACTCGAAAATTCTACGAAAAAAATGCGGCGGCTTACGGAAGGTTTCAAGACCGGAGCGTATTCCTGTAGAACCCCCAAAGGTGATCTAGTCACTGATGCCCAAAGCATACTTAAATTATGGAGGGAACACTTCTCCAGCCTGCTGAATGGCAGGGAACGCACAACACCAGGAGAAGGAGAACCCGATTCCCCAATCGATGACGATGGAGCAGACGTTCCATTACCCGACCATGAAGAAGTTCGAATAGCAATTGCCCGCCTGAAGAACAACAAAGCGGCAGGAGCCGACGGATTGCTGGCCGAGCTATTCAAACACGGCGGCGAAGAACTGATAAGGTGCATGCATCAGCTTCTTTGTAAAATATGGTCGGACGAAAGCATGCCCAACGATTGGAATTTAAGTGTGCTATGCCCAATCCATAAAAAAGGAGACCCCACAATCTGCGCCAACTACCGTGGGATTAGCCTCCTCAACATCGCATATAAGGTTCTATCGAGCGTACTGTGTGAAAGATTAAAGCCCACCGTCAACAAACTGATTGGACCTTATCAGTGTGGCTTTAGACCTGGCAAATCAACAACCGACCAGATATTCATCATGCGCCAAATCTTGGAAAAGACCCGTGAAAGGAGAATCGACACACACCACCTCTTCGTCGATTTCAAAGCTGCTTTCGACAGCACGAAAAGGAGCTGCCTTTATGCCGCGATGTCTGAATTTGGTATCCCCGCAAAACTAATACGGCTGTGTAAACTGACGTTGAGTAACACCAAAAGCTCCGTCAGGATCGGGAAGGACCTCTCCGAGCCGTTCGATACCAAACGAGGTTTCAGACAAGGCGATTCCCTATCGTGCGACTTTTTCAACCTGCTTTTGGAGAAAATAGTTCGAGCCGCAGAACTAAATAGAGAAGGTACCATCTTCTATAAGAGTGTACAGCTGTTGGCGTATGCCGATGATATTGATATCATCGGCCTCAACACCCGCGCCGTTAGTTCTGCTTTCTCCAGGCTGGACAAGGAAGCAAAGCAAATGGGTTTGGCAGTGAATGAGGGCAAGACGAAATACCTCCGTCATCAAACAAACAGTCGTCGTACTCGCGACTTGGCACTCACGTCACTGTTGACAGTCATAACTTTGAAGTCGTAGATAATTTCGTCTATCTTGGAACCAGCGTAAACACCACCAACAATGTCAGCCTTGAAATCCAACGCAGGATAACTCTTGCCAACAGGTGCTACTTCGGACTGAGTAGGCAATTGAGAAGCAAAGTCCTCTCTCGACAAACAAAAACCAAACTCTATAAGTCACTCATAATTCCCGTCCTGCTGTATGGTGCAGAGTCTTGGACGATGTCAACAACGGATGAGTAGACGCTGCGAGTTTTCGAGAGAAAAGTTCTGCGAAAGATTTATGGTCCTTTGCGTGTTAGCCACGGCGAATACCGCATTCGATGGAACGATGAGCTGTACGAGATATACGACGACATCGACATAGTTCAGCGAATTAAAAGACAGCGGCTACGCTGGCTAGGTCATGTTGTCCGGATGGACGAAAACACTCCAGCTCTAAAAATATTCGACGCAGTACCCGCTGGGGGAAGCAGAGGAAGAGGAAGACCTCCACTCCGTTGGAAGGACCAAGTGGAGAAGGACCTGGCTTCGCTTGGAATATCCAATTGGCGCCACGTAGCAAAAAGAAGAAACGACTGGCGCGCTGTTGTTAACTCGGCTATAATCGCTTAAGCGGTTTCTACGCCAATTAAGAAGAAGTATGCATTATTTGTGTGGGAATGTCATGCGCACATATTTACATGTGTACTCATATTTGTATGTTGGGTTGGTTGGTATACATTATTTGTTCGGCAATGTCGTACACATATGCATGTACATATAGAGCAGTGCGCGCACACTTTTTACTGATAAATGATGTTACGATTTGAATTTGAATTGTACTTACATACATATGTGCATATGTAATTCTGCGCTGATATGTAGATGAGTATGAAAATTAAATGACACATTATTGTAATATGTATGTATATTAAGTTTTTATGATATTATGGTAGTATCTCATATAAGTACATATACAGTATTTTTCGGTTATAAGAGCCGAGCGAAATGCTCAAAATTGAAATACTGTATCCGGGGAAGTCTTATATGAAAACTCCGGATAATAGCACTTTTAGGGCTTATATGAAAATCCCGCTTTATGTACGTTTTGGGGCTTATATAAAAGTGCACAACTACTCTTTTAAGCTACGAGCATGTAAATATTTATTAGATACTTTTTAAAAATAATTTAGTATATGTATTCATCACTACATAGTGAACAGATAAAACCAAAAGTAAAATTCATATAAAAAACAAAACATAAAAATGTAAGGAACAAATGAGATGTCGCTCAAGCTTGAAAAAATTTTACACAGAGCGAAGTCTTAAACAATTAAATTTTTTTAAAAAACGAAGTCTTAAAAAATTACACTAAAAAAAAAATGTTAGTTTAGATTGGAAAGACATCTCATTATGGAGAATGTCTCCTTCCATGCTTTCTAATTCAGCAATGTATTTATATTTTGGCAGGAAGTGGGCTCTGAGGCTGTGAATGCAATACAGACCTTCTGCAAGAGACGGTGTTTTTAGCATTTCCTAAGTCTCCTCTTCATTTTCAGACCCGTCGTTATCAATTTGCAGTTGATGCTTCTGCATCAACAATGGAACTGACAATTTCCTCATCAGTCCAATTGCCATAGCATGCAATGTCGTCATCACATACATATGTACTATATAAGTATGTTTCAAATGAGCTTTGTGTATTTGCATCAGCCAGGCTCTCAACGATTTTTTCTACTTCAGCAATTGTATCTTCAAATTTCTAATCAGTAGGTGCAGTTATAAATTTTGCCTTTCTTTTGTTACCAGCCATCCTGTAAAAAAATAAACCCTAATAAATTTTGCAAATATAAAAATTATTTCACTTACACTTTTGCCAAAGTTTCACATTTACCGCCATTAATCAACAAACATATGTTTTTACAGATTGCCATACCGCAAAAAAAATCAAATAAATGTTGTCAGATTTTTCGGGTTGGGTTTAGTTTAGTATATCATTTTCACTGCTTATTCCTCTTAAATGCGTGCACGGATTTTTTTAAATTTATATAGCACGGATAGCCAATGAATTAAACTTTGGTTTAAATGTAAATTTATTGTTAAGTGTTTATTTGTTTTTTAGATATAAGTAAGCAAAAAACGCACATTTTCACATTTGCTCAAACAATGGCTCTCTTCTTTTGAAGTTTTTGTTGCACTGCTTGCAAAAAATTTAACCAATTTAACACACATACATTCTTTGAAATATATTTAATTGAATTAATGATAAATTATGAATTTTAAGTTACAATTTAATAAATAAAACAGCTTTAAATTACGTGTTATACTGTTCCTTTAAATGTAAGCAAAATTACTGAATATGAACTGTCAAACGACGAAGAAAATAAGCACAAAAGGAAGACAGTAATAACCCAACGAATCAAAATGGTAGGTCTTATATACATTTGGGTTACTTTACATAGGACTCGTTTCGGATCGATGGTTGTAAGTATTAACACATGTGAAACGTGGTGGGGTGGTGGGGTGGATCCTTAGGGCCACGCTCAATTAAGGTTATGCTATATATTTTAATAATGGAGTAATACGTTAGTATAATGGAAAAAATGTTGGTTGGGTTACTTCTGCATTAACGGTATTTTGATTTCAATGGAATTCAAATTTTTATTATACTATATTCGCGTGCCTTATTTAAAACGTGTTTTCGCAATTGGAAATTTTTAATCTAATTAAATAAAATAACTTTATAATGATGTCAAATAACCAATCAAGTAAATATAATACGTTATTTAGCTCTCTGAAAAGTGGGCAATATATTACGTCCATATAACGAAAATTTGGAATAAAAATGCGCGTGCCTTATTTAAAACGTGTTTCGCAATTGTTTAAATGTAATATATTATACTGAAAACATAATGAAAATTTATAATAAAAAATCGCGCGATTTTTTATTACAAATTTTCGCCTGCGGCGCTTTTCAGAGAGCTTCGAAATTTTCTTCGAAAACCGTATTATATAAAATAATATCTAATTTTTTCAAAGATGATGATATTGCATCCACGAGCGCTGCAGCAGTAATGAGTCCTGATGCTACCACAATACAGCAGTGGAATATAGTGAAAATGGTCGAATACTTGGGCTCACATAAATTGTGTGTAGCATTTGCCGAGGTATACGGTTTGTCGCCGAAAAGCCGGCTTTGTACCATTCACAAAACCAAAATGGCATTGGACAAACGCCACCCAGTAGGATACTTCAAATGCTCTAGGGGCAATTGTAGGACGAAGTCCCTTATTTCAAGGTCAGCGGGCACGTGGTTTGAAGGCATAAAATTAAGCTTTCCCCAAGTGTTTTACCTAATGTACTGCTTTGGAGGTATGCCCAGACAATGTACGTTCCGCTGAGGTCCTCATCCCTCTTATTCGTAAAAATATACTAGAAGGAACAACCATAAGGACAGATTTTTGGCGCGCATATGAATGCCTCCCTGAATATGGTTACATCCATAAAAAGGTTAACCATAGCGACCCTGGGAATCCATTCATCGCCGAGGATGGCACACACACCCAAAGAATCGAGTCCCATTGGCGTGTAGTGAAGAGATTTTTTTATAAAGACAACTATAATAATCCGGTAAACTTTGCTGATGTTATAGTAGAGTTTTTATGGAAGCGGGAAATCCAAAAAAAAAATACAGACCCATTTATTTCTTTACTGGGTGTTATTAAATATGTGTATAACACAAAATAAAAAACCTAAAACACAAACGAAAACCCAATTTTATTATTTAGGGGGTCTTGTATAAATGGTTGGTTGGGTTATCTTGGTACTTCAACTACTTGTATGCATTATTACCGATACATATACAATTTTTAATTTTCAGTGTTTTTATTATTTAAATAAAGTGGATTTCCACTTTAATTCATTGATATATTAAAAATACTAAACATAGAGTCACTCTATGCGCAAAAATACATAAACTTTATAATAATTAGTGAAAATTGTATGGAAAAACTACGATTTTACACCATTTTCAGGAGGCTACCCTAGAGCCCCCCGTGGTGCTATTATTCAAAAGCTCCATTCATTACCTTTCAAATGAGGGGGGTAGCAAGCCCCCAGCCCCCTCCCCCTTTGCGCAAAACCTCTTCAAAATGATATATCAAACTAAACATTCCCCGATTTTTCATTCTTATATCCGGGGATTTTTGTATAAATTTCTTTAAATGGCTGGCACATTTTCAATATTATAAGCGGGGAGACCTTTTAAACGGGAAACATATTAACCGGGAATTTTTCTGTATATTGCCTATTTTATTTCCTTATAAGCGGGGAAATCTTTTAACCGGGGGGCTTATATCCGAAAAGTACTGTACATATGAAATTATAATATATTCTCAAACATAAGAAATATTTTAATAAATAACTCTTAATTGCACATTAACTACAAATATTGTTTTGAAAATAGCATAATTTAATTAGAATGATATAAATTGTGCATATATTCATAGAAACACGCAAAATGATAATCACATCAACTAACATGATGGCATGTGAGCATATAAAAATATAAGCAAAGGCCAACATACGTCTGTAATAGCAATGCATGTTTCTGAGCATAATTTTCATTGAATGCTCTGCTCTGTTCATACGCCACTGTTAAAGTTTCTCCTTCTTAGCCTGCTGTGGTGAAATGCACTCATCGCATTTTGTTAGCTTTTGACAGTTTACACGCCTGTCCGTTGTTGGACCTTCTCTATAAATATACGTTCTCTGATAATACCTTTCTCTTTCTCCCTTTTTCTTTCGTTCTTTCATTCCTTCTCTCTTTATTTCTATGTAATTTTATGGTGCCAAACAAAAATAAGGAGACATATTTTTTGTTATTTTAGTTATAATTTGAATTATTTTTTATTTTACGTAATTCATTATTTCTAAAATTCTAAATTTTCTTCAAACTTATCTGTACTTAAATAAATAAACACTAATCAGCAAAATTTGAGAGAAATATCAAGACAATCTACATAAAATTAATTTTTTTTTGCAAATTGTATCGATTCTACATTAGCCGAAGGAACTTCGTTCCTACCTGGTGTCCCACGACACCACATTTCTTTTTTTTTTGTTAATTTTTTGTACTACTATTAAAATAAATTGTATTGATAAGTTTCAACTCATTTGCAGTAGTTTAATTTGAAATTAAGTTGATGCACATATACTTTTTGCATGAGATAGTATTTTTCATGTTTATTTGATGCTTGTAGCTTAGCTTATAACTGTAATTAGTATGTATTACTTGTGTTGTTTGTGGAAATATGTTTCAAGATAAACACAACAAACGACGAGGTATCCTGTCTGTTTCAACTATGGAAAATAAGAAAAAACAAGAAAAAACGGCTGCACCGAAGCTAATATACCATTCACAGGTGTATTTAATTTAGTAACTATGTGTCCAGTTTGTATGGAAGCTATATGCTATGGTAATCCGATCTGAAAAATTTTTTCTGAGATTATGTTATTACCTTAAGCAGTAATCCATATCAAATTTCGTGAAGATACCACGTCAAGTACGAACGGTTTCCATATAAGCCCTTGATTCCGATCGTTCGGTTTGTATGGCAGCTATATGCTATAGTGAGCCGATCTGAACAATTTCTTTCAATATTACATTATTTCTATAACTCATACCAAATTTCGTGAAGATATATTGTCAAATGAGGAAATTTCCCATACAAGCAAGGACTTCATTCCGATCGTTCAGTTTGTATGGCAGCTATATGCTATAGTAAGCTGATCTGAACAATTTTTATAATGATATATAAAATGACGTTTGCAAAATTTCAAAACGATATCTTAGAAACTGAGGGACTAGTTCGTGTATATACAGACAGATGGACAGACGGACAGACAGACAGATGGACATGGCTAAATCGAGTCAGCTCAACATACTGATTATTTATATATGTATATACTTTATAGGGTCATCGACGCTTCCTTCTGGGTGTTATAAACTTCGTGAAAAAGGCCACTGTTCAGGGTATAGCAATAGAGAAAAGAAAAAAGTTTATCGCGTAACTATTTTGTAAAACCGTGTTGTTTTGGTTTTTGGATGATGATTTTTCAATTGAAAGCAGCAGCTCATGTAATAGTTTTTTTCGTACAATCAAATCCTAACCAAACAGACCCACAACAGGGTAAGGGAAAATTATCACCACCTCTGATAAAAACGAGATTAAATTTACCGTCATTAACTCCTGCATGTGATCGTACTGGAGTCTCCACAGAGCCGCTTCTTCTATCTTAAAAGGCGTAGGTATTTATAACTAAG
This sequence comes from Bactrocera neohumeralis, assembly GCF_024586455.1. NCBI lineage: Eukaryota > Metazoa > Arthropoda > Insecta > Diptera > Tephritidae > Bactrocera > Bactrocera neohumeralis. The sequence continues at coordinate 20,205,740 of NW_026089623.1, forward strand.
GTCAGATTAACTTTACAAGAAGCGGACTACAATAAAATTCTTCGTGGTTTGTATTATGATGGAAGGAAGGATAAGACTTTGGTTCGTATTGAAAAAGAAAGGAAATTTTCCCGAAAACGACAAATACAAGATCATTATGTGATTTTATCGAAACTAGGAAGCAACTATTTTGGCCATGTCACATGTGAGTCGGGCACTGCTAAAAATATTAAAAACACTATATTATTATATTTGAAATCTAAGTCAGTAAATGTGAGTGAATTAGCTGTTGTTGGGTGCGATGAAACTGTAGTGAATACAGGCTTCAAAGGAGGTGTTATCCGTCTGATGGAGGAGGAATTCAACAGGCCATTACGGTGGATTATCTGTCAATTGCATTCAAATGAGTTACCACTACGTCATATTACATTATATTTAGACGGAAAAACTATATGACCTAAATTCTTTTCAGCCGCCATCACATTTCAATTACAAACTTATCAAACAATGCCGATAGTCTAATTTACCGTACCTACAATATTACCTGAAACGTGAACGATCATGAACGATCACAACATCTGATGATTCGACGTTGCGAGTTTTCGGGAGAAAGATTCTGCGGAAGATTAATGATACTTTACGCATTGGCAACGGTATGTATGAGTAATACCACGGCATTGACATACATAGTTCAGCGAACGGCGGCGACGCTGGTGGATGTTATGGTCGGTAGTTGGATGCGATGCGTGGTAAGTGCTAAAATGATGTCGTAGGATTTAACATCATACGTCAAAAGAACACAGACAAGCTAATTAGCATTAGCATTAGCTTTTGAGAAATAATTCGTAAAATAATACAAGTCCAAAGCACGAATTTGTGTTTTGTGCAAAATATTTTGCTGTAGAGCAAATAAATAGAATAATTTACGAAATCAGAAAAGCATTGGAGTGCGGAAATTATTATTCAGCAATATTCCTTGATGTACATATGTAGCTCACGCAGTGGATAAGGTGTGTCATGAGGGCCGTTTGGATAAAATTAAAAACGTATTATTTTTTTATTTTCCATAAACCATTATATTCTTATTTAAAAAAGGAAAATTACTGTTAAAGTAGCTAATTTCTTATCGTATGGACGGCCGGCAAGTTCTAGTGTACCTCACGGCGGTGGTACAATATATGTATATCTTTTTAACACCAAATAAATCAACAAGTAAAAATATATTATCATCCCCTTTCGTGGATGGCACAGCCCAAGTATACAATAGTGCACCGTTATAGTAATTGTAAGTCTGAATATACTATTCCCATGGTTCTAGTCTTCGTTTTGGGCCACATTTCCTCCGTTATTTTGCAGTTGGTTATCTTCCATCTGCATTAAGCTTTTTGGTCAAAGTGAGTATAATGTTCTCTTTTAATCGTTACCAGTGGACATAGTATTAACTCCGCTTCGGATTCGTTTAAAGAGGTTCCTAGTTTGTTCAACTCGTCTGCAATTTTATTACTGAAAATATTCCTCTTCTCTATTCACGTCTAGAGGGCATCATCACCCATAAGTGGCTATTGAAATCTAGCTTTAGGGGAATATAGTCTGATTTACTAATCTCTAGTTGGTTTAGGATGGCGCTATGTCCATAATTTTTCCAACTCCAACTTTCTAATTCCTGTATTTTTAAAGCAAAGCTTGCTACTGCTTTCCATGTAAAGACATGGTAAAGCAGGAGTATATTAAGCGTATCTGTCGGACATGACTTAATAGCCCCAATAACCCCTGATATTTATACTTCAGTTTCTTGATATTAAAATGTGTCTTTAATGCTGGTCAGCAAATCACTGATCCGTATGTTAGAATTGGCCTAATCACGGCCGGATGTATATGTACACATATCTATATTCAATTTTAAGTCCCAGCACCTGCTAAGTATTATTTTGTACCTGCTAAATATTCTTTTGCAGATGTAGTAGGCCATATATGCTTTATTTGTTCTTTTCTATATTAAATTTTTAATTCAGTTTGATATCGTTTTCCACCTCCAGATATTTAGCTGATCGTACGGAGAAGAAAGATTAAATTGGTATTTTGGTTTCATTCATGAAAGGCATCAGTTTCGATTTAGTGGAGTTAATACTTAGTCCATTGTCCGCGACCTATAGGTGTAACCTTTGTCCATAAACTCGTTGATTGTTGAAGGAAACAGATTTGATATCATCAAGAATATGTCTTTCTGGAACTTTCAGCATGAAGGAGGTGAGTCTAAAACCAGTCTCGACCAAACTAGCACAAAATTATACAAATGTTGTTAAGAAGAACAAGAAGCGAAGTAAATACGAAACAAAAAGTAAACAAAGCAGCTACACCGAAAAAAGTTTTCATAATTAAAAAATATGTTTACTTTATATTATTCAATTATTTTAATTATGTCAATTTCATATTCACAATTTTTGATTCTCATTAAATCGCATACATGTTTGTCCGTTAGGTGGTTTCTATATTTATTATATCGCAACAATGGGGTTATATATACCAGATATGGGGTTATATAAAGTGATCAGGGTGACGAGTAGAGTTGAAATCCGGATGTCTGTCCGTCCGTCCGTCCGTCTGTCCGTCCGTCCGTGCAAGCTGTAACTTGAGTAAAAATTGAGATATCATGCTGAAACTTGGTACACGTATTTGTTGGCTCCATAAGAAGGTTAAGTTCGAAGATGGGCAAAATCGGCCAACTGCCACGCCCACAAAATGGCGAAAACCGAAAACCTATAAAGTGTCATAACTAAGCCATAAATAAAGATATTAAAGTGAAATTTGGCACAAAGGATCGCATTAAGGAGGGGCATATGTGGACGTAATTTTTTTGGAAAAGTGGGCGTGGCCCCGCCCCTACTAAGTTTTTTGTATATATCTCAGAAACTACTATAGCTATGTCAACCAAACTCTACAGAGCCGTTTCCTTCAGGCATTTCCATAAACAGTTCAAAAATGGAAGAAATCGGATAATAACCACGCCCACTTCCCATACAAAGGTTATGTTGAAAATCACTAAAAGTGCGTTAACCGACTAACAAAAAACGTCAGAAACACTAAATTTTACGGAAAAAATGGCAGAAAGAAGCTGCACCCAAGCTTTTTTAAAAATTGAAAATGGGCGTGGCGTCGCCCACTTATGGACCTAAAACCATATCTCAGGAACTCCTCGACCGATTTCAATGAAATTCGGTATATTATGTTTTCTTAACACCTTGATGACGTGTACGAAATAGGGGTGAAATCGGTTCACAACCACGCCTTCTTCCAATATAACGCTATTTTGAGTTCCATCTGATGCCTTCTCTGTATAATATTTCCGTAGCATCTATGGTTCGAAATTGGGCGAAATATATTCACAACCACGCCTACTTCCCATATACCACAATTTTGAAGTCCATCTGATTCGTTCACGTTAAAGTATATAAGTTCAACACGAGTGAAGATAACGGACCAAAACTTTTCACAAATACTGTATTTCTGGTGTAGCATAGCCCGAATAAAAATCACCGAGATCAGACCATTTTATTGAAAATATCGGTAAATATCTCAGATATTCTAAACATATTCATAGGAGATGTGTTCCTTCCAACAGTGTTCGTCTGTGCCAAAAATGGGCAAAAAAAGCAATAAAAATCAAGCCAATATTTCTTCTTGCCCCCACATACCTCTTATTTGATTTTCACAATTCTAGTGGACTTTGTGCCGAATATATTGGTCAAATTTTGAATTACCTTAATAAATTTGCATGGAAATATGTTCATACTTAAGTCAACGTGTTGGCCCCCATATACATATGTAATAACACGATTTCTGCCTTTACTTTTTACTTTACGCCGAATATGTATATTGCGTACTTCCTAAGATATCTTTAAAATATTATAAGAATACATATATGTGACCTGGAAAACGGAAAGGGGTCAAAAAATTAATTTTCACTTTTTAGTTGGTTCGGATGGAAGATGAGATGCTTTTTCACGTGATAGAATCCAAAAAGTCATAACTTGTTTGAAAGTTAGCTCCCTTTTCGTGGACCAGGTCACATATTATACATTAAATTTTTTAGGCACATGTAAAATCCAACTATATTTGAAAGTCAGTAAGAAATACTAACGTAAATTAATAGTAGTCTAGTATCAAAGGCACGCAATTAGAAAACCTGCTTTTCAGATGGACCAAATTAGTATTAATTGTTTTAATTTGGCTTATGCGAAAAAATCGCGATTTACAAAGCTCCATAGATAGCTTATGGACGGTTTAGGTATTAAGACACAGATGTGTACATAGACCTAATAATTTACAATATTTAGCATATATATTTAATGGGAATTAGTATTTATTCTTTAAAATTGTTTTCAATGTATTTGGCTGCAAATCCCCTTACTCAAATGTTATTGAATAATTTTTAAAACAAAAATGGCTTACCTACCTGTGTCTATTCATAACAACTCAAACTTTCAACCTTGATATATGGTATACTTAAAAATTGTTTTCACAAATTTTCTACCTACATAGTTTAGCCTTCACGAGCGAACTTTTGCGGAAGATGAACTCCTTTGTTTCAGAAAGCATTAAAAAAAGCAATTTACGTAGGAGTTTTCCGTGTAAATACTTTCAAGGCTATTAAGCAAATTACTAATTTCTAAGAGATATATATATATATGTATGTACTATACGAGTATATGTATAATTTATATATTATTATGCTAGATGTTTATACTTTCAGTTACACTAAATAACTTGAGTAGTGAAGTCTACATTTTTAGCTGAAGTTTTAATTAATTAAGTGAAAATTTACCATAGTGGTGTTAGCATCATAAATCATATCAATATAATAAAATATAGAACGAATCTATATCATCATCCACTTGAAAAGAAGACTGAAAGAAGACCAGCAAGTTACCCTAAAAAGAGAACACAGGAGTCATTCGGAAGAAAAATCAGAAAGTATTTACACACTTGTTTTAATAGATTATGATTAAATTATTTATTTTTTTAATAGATTAAGATTAAATTATTTATTTTCTTTAGTAAGATTGAATTTTAAGAAATTATGCCTAGATTAAATAAAAGATCTGTTGTACAAAGTCGACTTGAAAATAGAAGACGTATGCAGATTCTTCGGGCTAACTCATTATATAGAGCTAGTGAGCAATCACATAATACTCAAAGCCAGGCTAATCGCAGATTAGATCCAGAAGTCCGCCTGTCAGAACAAAGTACCAATACAGTTCAACATAGGACAAGGCGACAAAATCAAGAGGTTCGGTCTGCTGAGCAAAGTATAAATACTGTTCAGCATAGGTCTCGGCGGGAAAATCCCGAAATAAGGTCAGCTGAACAAATCATAGATACCAATCAGCATAGAACCCGGCGACAAAATCCTCAATTTCGCTCTGAAGAGCAAAGTAGGAATACCCGAGAACATAGGTCCCGCCGGGAGAACCCAAATCTTCGGTCTGCTGAGCAAAGTATAAATACTGTTCAGCATAGGTCTCGGCGGGAAAACCCAGAGCTTAGGTCTGCTGAGCAAAGTATAAATACTGTTCAGCATAGGTCTCGGCGGGAAAATCCCGAAATAAGGTTAGCTGAACAAATCGTAGATACCAATCAGCATAGAACCCGGCGACAAAATCCTCAATTTCGCTCTGAAGAGCAAAGTAGGAATACCAGAGAACATAGGTCCCGCCGGGAGAACCCAAATCTTCGGTCTGCTGAGCAAAGTATAAATACTGTTCAGCATAGGTCTCGGCGGGAAAATCCCGAAATAAGGTTAGCTGAACAAATCATAGATACCAATCAGCATAGAACCCGGCGACAAAATCCTCAATTTCGCTCTGAAGAGCAAAGTAGGAATACCCAAGAACATAGAATTCGACGCCAAAACCCTATTATTCGGTCAAATGAGCAGTCTCATAATACCGTAGTACACCGAGAACTTAGAAGAAATCCTAACTATAGACATTTAGAGCGCATACGTGATCAGATACAAAGAGAACGTTCAAGAAGAAATCCTGAAACAAGGAGAGAGGAACGTTATAGAGAAACGCAACGACGACAGCTTATCAGGAGGGGTGCAAGGGAACAAATTTTAAATCAGAGACGTCAACAACAAAATCTGGTCCGTATTCATAGAGAAAACTTAACAAATAGGCAAATTCAAAATGAAAGGCAGTCCCAACGAAATATAATGTATTAAACAGAGAAAATAATGTCTCTGATATTTTTGCAAATGGTGGCATTTCAAGAGATTTTCGAAGCATTTATTTTGAAAATATAAAGAAAGGTCCCACCGAAATATGTATTTGCTGTGGGGGATTATGGTTTCCACATCAAGTACGCAAGTTAAATTTCGGAACTATAGCTCAAGTTCACCCAGATGCTACATCTGTTTTCTTTTTAAAGCAAAAGTTTCCTTCTGAAGATGGAAACTACAATTTTTGCTTAACTTGCAAAAATGGGATTGCCAAAAATAACATACCAAAAATATGTTTGTTAAATGGTCTAGACTTTCCGGATATACCAGATTGTTTAAAAAATTTAACCCCTATTGAAGAAAGGCTAATAATGCCTCGATTGCCTTTTATGACCATTCGTCCATTGGGATATCAAGGCCAAAGTTCGATTAAAGGTGCCGTTGTCAATATACCTATTTCTGTTAATAATGTTGTGACATCTCTACCGAGGACTTTTGATCAAACTCATGTGATACAAATTCACTTAAGAAGACGTATGGAATACAATCATGATTATATGACTGATACCATACGGCCTGCGAAGGTTATGGAAGCTTTGCGATTCTTAGTGAATACTCCTCTGTATCGTGAGCATAATATACACATAAATGAGAATTGGATTTCAGGCTTTAATAACCAAGAAGAAGTTCCCTTTGTTGCATCTGCTGAAGATGATAGATTGGTTCAATCTCTTTATGAGGAACAGACTTCCCATAATAATCACACAGACATTCCCATAGCACCCGTACCTGCAGAACTGAACCCAGGTAGTCAAGAGACTCTTTTAGACAATATTCCTATAGAAAACATGGAATATAACCGTTTAGTTATAGCGCCAGGGGAAGGGCAAAGGCCAATTGACATAGTTCAAGATAATAATTCGGAAGAATTGTCATTTGGAACAATATACGTTGGGCAAAAACGTACATGCTCTGAAACATATAGTAAGATAGTACGTTCCGAAATTCGCCGCTTTGACCGCAGAGCGTGTACCATTCCGAAGTTGTTCTACGACTATAAAAAATTAGAACTACTGCAAATTAAGAATAGTACATCCATTTGCCTCCGAAAGTTTTCAGGTCGTAACCGTGTTACGGCTCAAAATGTATTAAATGAAAACTTTGTTCAAAACTTGATTCAACATGATGACGGTTACAAAGTTTTGAAAGGTGTTAGATCCTCTCCTGCTCACTGGGAAGCTGAGAAAAAAAAAGCAATTGCAATGATTCGCCAATTTGGGCTTCCAACCTTTTTCATAACTCTATCGGCTGCTGAATCTCAGTGGGTTGAGCTGTTGGTTATTCTGTCGAAAACTGTTGATTCAAAAGATATTTCACAAGAAGAAGCCAACATTTTATCAACCCAAGATAGATATCGCTTAATCCGCTCAGATGCGGTTACTTGTGCTAGATATTTTGATTACCGCTACCGGCAAATCCTTAAACTTTTTAAAGATAATACCGGCATTTTTGGAACACATTTTGTAAAAAACTATTACTGGAGAGTAGAGTTTCAACAGAGAGGTTCCCCGCATATACATGGCATGTATTGGCTTAATAATGCTCCCAAGATCAACCTTCAAAGTCCTGAGACATTCTCCGAAGTCATTGATTTCATTGACACTTATGTTTCAACAGATAGTTCAGTAAGCCACTTGGAACATTATTTAGATTATCAAAAGCATAATCACAGTCGGTCGTGTACTAGAGAAATAAGAGGACAACAATTTTGTCGTTTTGGTATACCATATCCACCAATGCCTTGCACACAAATATTGCTTCCTTTTCCAGACACAACCCAAGATTTGGAAAGGCATAAGGAAAACTTTTCTAGAATTCAAAATGTTTTAAATTCAACTCTGACTACAGAAGATATATCGAATTTAGATAATTTTGAAAATTTCTTGAGCGATAATAGAATAAACATGTCTTTTGATGACTATTTGTTAGCTCTGAGATCAAGCTTATCAAAACCTAAAATTTTTCTGAAAAGAAAAATGCAAGATCGTTTTATAAATGCTTATAATCCTCTTATTTTGGAACTCCATAGGGCTAATATGGATATCCAATATATACTGGATGCATATGCTTGCTGTTCCTATATAATTAATTATATTAACAAATCGAACAGAGGAATTTCTAGGCTCTTAAATGAAGCTATATCAGAAGTAAATGCCGGAAATTATACAATAAAGCAAAAACTTCAACATATAGGTCATAAATTTATATCAGGCACGGAAATATCTGCACAAGAAGCTGTTTATTGCTGCATTGGGCTTCATCTTTCGGAAGCTAGTAATGGAGAAATATTTATAAATACCTCACGACCAGAGGAACGTGTGCGAATGGTAAAACCTAGGGCGGAACTTCAGAACCTTCCTTCAGATTCTACTGAAATATTTGTAGCTGGTATTTTAGACCGTTATGTGCAGCGGCCCGATCAGTTAGAAACTGTTTGCTTAGCAGATTTTGCATCTATGTTTAAATTTGTGAAATCCAATAGAATAGTGCAAGACAGTGATCATGAAGAAGAAGAGAGGGAAGATAATAACGTACCAGATATTGGGGTACCCATTGCACTTAGAGACGGCAGCGGTTTTGTTAAAAAACGTACCAAACCAATTATTATTCGGTACAGAAGGTTTAGTCCTGATGTGACCAAAGTTGAGTATTTCCGCGAAATGGTAATGCTTTTCTATCCATGGCGGAACGAACAGGAAGATCTTATTGAAAATGATAATGAGCTAACTTGTATAACTCACCGTATTTTAATTGAGGGAAATCGAAAAAAATATGATGTTTTTGATCAAAGAGAACTGGAAAGTGTCTTAGAAAGTCTTTATAATGAGACAGACTTAGAAGAAGCTGTACAAAATGAACTACCTGTTGTGGAAAATGAGTTTCGGGTGTTAGCACTTCCAGAAATAAGCCCTAATATTAATTTGCTGGATTTGCATGGCGAACATACAACAGATAATGGTACTGAATCTGATTGCAATATTAGGCTTATTAAACTACCCCCTTTAATTTCGGTTGAGGAATTATTTTCTCTAGTTCAAAGTTTAAATATTAAGCAAAGAACATACTTGACTCATTTGATGCATCAGATTAAAACAAGTCGACCATTTTATGAATTCATTGGGGGCGGAGCAGGTGTTGGAAAAAGTCGTTTGATATCTGCAATATATCAAGCTCTTAACCATCGCTTCAATTCTACACCTGGATCCATCCCAAGTTCTTTAAAAGTTCTCCTTTGTGCACCTACGGGTAAAGCAGCATTCGGGATAGGTGGACTGACACTTCACTCAATATTTTCTCTTCCTGTAAATCAGCTGAATAGAGAGTTGAGGCCCTTAAGCAGTGACATAGTTAACTCTTTGTATTCCAAACTTGCTGATTTAAAACTAATCATAATTGATGAAATATCAATGGTGGGCGCTCGAATGTTTAGCTATGTTGATGCTAGGCTTAAACAAATTTTTAAAACAAACAACCCATTTGGTGGCATACCGATTATAGTGTTTGGAGATTTGAAGCAACTCTCACCTGTTGGAGATAGGTGGATATTTTCTTCTAACTCTAATGATGCTTACAGCACTTTAGTTGGTTCTCCTTTGTGGGACTTATTCAAATATTTTGAATTAACAGAAATAATGAGACAAAGGGACGATCAAGCTTTTGCTATTGCGTTAAATCGTATGGCATCTGGCACTATGACAAATGATGATATATCATTAATTCAAACTCGGGTAGTTAATTCTGAAGAAGTCCCCGATGATGCGATCCATTTATTTTGGTCAAACGAAGAGACAAATAATTTCAATGCCCTTAAGCTCAGTCGAATTACAACTGAAGCTATTTCTTCAACTGCCAAAGACTCTGTAAGAGGAATGGGTATAGGTGATCAACAAGGGAATATTTTGGAAAGAGTTCAACTTTTCAAAACTTCTGAAACACAGGGACTTCCTTATCAGTTGACACTAAAAACCACTGCAAAATACATGATTACAGTGAATATAAACACATGTGATGGTTTAGTTAATGGGGCAACTGGAGAACTAATGCAAATTGATTATCCAGTAATTCTTTGGATTAAATTCTTGGAACCTTCTGTTGGTTTGATAGCACGATCAAAAAAGCCTCATCCTTTAGAAAGTTCTTGGACCCCAATTGAAAAAGTTATTAGATCTTTTCAATATAAAAGAAATGAGCAAATTATAATTGAAAGAAATCAGTTTCCAGTTGTTCCAGCTGAGGGAATAACCATTCACAAAAGTCAGGGTGCTACATATAATAAAGTTGTCGTTCATACTCGACCCAGAATGCCTAGAGCTTCGATATATGTCGCTTGCAGTCGAGCTACTACGGCAGTAGGTCTCTTTATTATCGGAAATTTTATTCCTCCTAATAAATTTTCTGAATCGGATCCAGTATTTAGGGAAATGATGGAATTGAGCACATCTAAAGCCCTGATTACAAGTTTCGATTTTATGATTTCTCGATCATCAGCACTTCAAATTTTATATCATAATGCTCAGAGTCTCCACGCTCACATTAACGATATAAAAGGCGACTGTCTGATGCTATCTTCAGATATTTTATGCTTCGTAGAAACCTGGAGCACTCCTGTTGAACATTTTGAGATACCAGGATTTACTCTTATAAACGAGCTGAGGATAGATAGCACTGAGACAAGCAACCGAAATAAACGGGGCCTTATAATTTATGCAAAGCATAGTGTTGCCAGCTCTATAGAACCGAAGATTATGAAGAAGATTTATTCAGACCGCAAAGTTTTAGAAGCAGTTTTGTTTAAATGTTTCAACAACAATATTCTGGTTCTTTACAGAAACTCAGCTTTTCCCCTCAGGCTTTTTATTGCAGAACTTCAAGAAATTCTTACTAATACTACAGAGTTGTGCAATCAAAATGTCTTAATTGTGGGAGATTTTAACATTTGCTTAAAGTCTGCAGGGTCTACAATAAAAAATCTTCTTCAAGATAAAAACTTTAGTTCCCTGCTTAGTGTAGAATATTCAACTACACCTGCGGGGAGGCAAATTGATTGGGCATTTTCAAACATGGATCATTCTCATGTTGATGCTATCACTTATGAGACAGTGCATAGCTATCATGATGGTATTTGTGTCTCTATTTCGGACTAAGGCTATGTACAATAGTATCTTTTTCACACATAAGGGCATTAGAATAGGTTAAAAATATGACATTATGAATTAATAAATAAATATTTAAACTTAGAAATTTTAAATCATTTGTATAATTTGTTAGTATATAAGAATTTGTATAAACATAAGGTAGAATTAAAATAATTTAACAAATCTTTCAAAATTGTAATATTATATAATAAAATATACATTATTATATATTAAAAAGAAATGCAGTTTTAAAAAAAAAATATTGTTTTAAATACAATATATATTTTTGGTAATATATAAGAATTTGTATAAATATAAAGTAGAAGTAAATATTTTAAGAATAAATGAAATGTACGTAGGATAAATTTTGCTATTTATAAAATCATATCTTTAGGTTTTAAAAATAAAACATTTAATTATTAAAATATATAATACTTATTACTTCTAAATCAAACCTATATAATCTTATTGATGTAAGAAATAAAATGCTTTAACTTCGAAAAACGATTGTTTTTGTTTTTTTACATAGTCCTCAATACAGTCAAAATAAATGAAAATACAATTGTGTTCTTATATAAAATTGAATCTAATTAATTTTACCAAAATCCAAACCGCTGACCCCAATGAAATCTCGATTACGCTTTATTGCAGACTATAAAAGTTCAGTTTGAAGAGGTTCTTTTTGCTGACTTATGTCACATGTAGATCTGGGCTATCGTGGAGAATAATAATGTTGCTAATTTTATCAAAATCCTTGAATCTCTTATTGAAATCAATAACGATTGATTCCAATACTTCCACATATTCATCCAATATACTCACGTTTGCTGTTTCCAATATTATTTCCTCTGTACGTGGTAAACTTGTGATTTTTTTCTCCTTAAGTTCGCTAATCAAAATATTTAATTTTTTTTAAATTGGCCAATATTATTAATAAGTTCCGATATAAATTTATTTTTGCCTTGTAAAGCGAGATTTAATTCATTTATAAAGCTGGTAATATCACTCAGAAAGGCAAGGTCTAGTTGGAAATCTTTGTTGGACATTATGTTCGCTAAGCTTAAAGATTCCTCATCATTGAGCTCTTGAAGGAAAAGCAACTATAAACGACGCCTTTTTCTTTTGTTTACCCTTTTCTTCAGTATCAACTGCTTTGTAAATGTTAATTTTTTTTAAATTCGCTAATTTGTTTTCTCTTTCGGATATTTCAAGATTAGAAATATCCTTATGAGAATTTAAAAAATGCTTTTGTATACATATCTTTGAAAAAAAATCACTCTTAAAAATACTCATGCACAACACACATTGCGCAAGATTATTTTCATTTTCATACATAAACAAGTAAGGAAGGGCTAAGTTCGGGTGTCACCGAACATTTTATACTCTCGCATGGTAAAGTGATAATCGAGATTTCATTATTCGTCATTTAAATATTTTTCAAATACCGTATTTTTGTAAAGTTTTATTCCGCTATCATCATTGGTTCCTAATGTTTATACTCGTATTATACAGAGAAGGCATCAGATGGAATTCAAAATAGCTTTATATTAGAAGAAGGCGTGGTTGTGAACCGATTTCACCCATATTTCGTACATGTCATCAGGGTGTTAAGAAAACATTATATACCGAATTTCATTGAAATCGGTCTAGTAGTTCCTGAGATATGGTTCTTGGTCCATAAGTGGGCGGCGCCACGCCCATTTTCAATTTTTAAAAAAAGCCTGGATGCAGCTTCCTTCTGCCACTTCTTCCGTAAAATTTAGTGTTTCTGACTTTTTTATGAGTCGGTTAACGCACTTTTAGTGATTTTCAACATAACCTTTGTATGGGAGGTGGGCGTGGTTATTATCCGATTTCTTCCATTTTTGAACTGTATATGGAAATGCCTTAAAAAAACGGCTCTGTAGAGTTTGGTTGACATAGCTATAGTAGTTTCCGAGATATGTACAAAAAACTTAGTAGGGGGCGGGGCCACGCCCACTTTTCCAAAACAATTGGGTCCAAATATGCCCCTCCCTAATGCGATCCTTTGTGCCAAATTTCACTTTAATATCTTTATTTATGGCTTAGTTATGACACTTTATAGGTTTTCGGTTTCCGCCATTTTGTGGGCGTGGCAGTGGGTCGATTTGGCCCATCTTCGAACTTAACCTTCTTATGGAGCCAAGGAATACGTGTACCAAGTTTCATCATGATATCTCAATTTTTACTCAAGTTACAGCTTGCACGGAGGGACGGACGGACAGACAGACATCCGGATTTCGACTCTACTCGTCGCCCTGATCACTTTGGTATATATAACCCTATATCTGACTCTTTTAGTTTTAGGACTTACAAACAACCGTTATGTGAACAAAACTATAATACTCTCGACTCTAAATACATTGTTGCGAGAGTATAAAAATTGATCCATTTTTTTGCTAAGTGCAAGAACAAATTTTGCCGTAGCGAGTGTCTGATTTGCTTTAGTGAACGAGTAAGGTGCTGCTTGTTCAAAATTCAGACAGCAACTGATTTGTTTTCGCTTGTTTGCTGCGAGGCGGCGATCGGGCATGTTGGTGTGAAAAAATCGCTCAACTGTAGGTGTGAAAAAACGAAGACTTAACAAGTAAGGAACAACAATTTAATTCGGGTGTCACCGAACATTTTATACGCTCACATGATAAAGTGATAATCGAGATTTCATTATCCGTTATTTACATATTTTTCAAATACCGTATTTGTGTAAAGTTTTATTCCGCTATCATCATTGGTTCCTAATGTATATATTATACAGAGAAGGCATCAGATGGAATTCAAAATAGCGTTATATTGGAAGAAGGCGTGGTTGTGAACCGATTTCACCTATATTTCGTACATGTCATCAGGGTGTTAAGAAAATATTATATACCGAATTTCATTGAAATCGGTCGAGTAGTTCCTGAGATATGGTTTTTGGTCCATAAGTCCATTTTCAATTTTTCAAAAAAGTCTGGGTGCAGCTTCCTTCTGCAATTTCTTCCGTAAAATTTAGTGTTTCTGACGTTTTTTGTTAGTCCGTTAACGCACTTTTAGTGATTTTCAACATAACCTTTGTATGGGAGGTGGGCGTGGTTAATATTCGATTTCTTATATTTTTGAACTGTATATGGAAATGCCTGAAGAAAACGACTCTGTAGAGTTTGGTTGGCATAGCTATAGTAGTTTCCGAGATACGTACAAAAAACTTAGTTGGGGGCGGGGCCACGCCCACTTTTCCAAAAATATTACGTCCAAATATGCCCGTCCCTAATGCGATCTTTTGTGCCAAATTTCACTTTAATATCTTTATTTATGGCTTAGTTATGACACTTTATAGGTTTTCGGTTTCCGCCATTTTGTGGGCGTGGCAGTTGGCCGATTTTGCCCATCTTCGAACTTAACCTTCTTATGGAGCCAAGGAGGACGTGTCAAGTTTATGATAAATATATTACAATATACACGTATATGACGGACGGAAGACGGATCTCAAATGGAATGGAAGACAGACAGACATCCTCTATTTTTATATCTACAAAATCATGATCACTTTGGTATTTATAACCCTAAATCTGACTCTTTTAGTTTTTAGGATCTCAAACAAACTCTTAGATTGCTCTTGAATGCTAAAACTATAATACTTTCTCTTTATCTCTCATTGTTGAACAGTATAAACACAGTAGGAGCTGTCGAGGCTGATGTCTAAAACTATTTTTGCGATTATCATCTGTTACCGTTAAGTTTAGGCAAAGACGAATGAATCATACATTTTGACACTTTTTCAGCTTCTTAAGGTTCATGGGCTGGTTATATTTGATACTGGCCTTCATTTGATTGTTCTTCTGAGAACGTAGGTTCTTTTACGCTTTGCATCATGATGGGAATAATTGTATCCTTTTAAGAAAGGCCTCTCGGCTTTTTTAACAGACAAATTTGGAAAACAAGAATAATTTGAGTGTCGCAAAATCCAAACGCAACATGCGTATTCGTATAAGAATGGCAGATATATATACTGCCTTGCATAAATTGTGCAGTTTGGAGAAAGAATTTTTAAGAAGTGAGAATAAAATGATAAACGTCAAAACAAATTGAGTATCGAGTTATATGTACGTTACCAAAAATAAAAAAGAAACAAAAGAAAGTGGTGAAATCATTGTACCAAAAATATATGTAAATAGGGATTCATTCCGTATCGTTCAAGTAAATATAAAAAATGACCTGACAAACACAAAAACAAATTATAATAAATCAAAATATAAATTAATTCCAACAAAAAAAAGAGAGCCCATCGCGAAACCTTAAAACAAAAACATGAATTAAAAACAAATGTTTGAAATAACAATGAATTTTTTTAGAATTGGGTATATCAAAAGGCATACTATAAGTCAGCTGTTATAAATTCTTTCAGGAGAAAAACTGGAGTTTAAACAGTTTCTCACATAAATAAATACATACACCTAAAAGCCATTGAAAGGATTCGTACTGAGAGTATCAAATCCTTTAATTAATTAAATGTACATATGTATGTATTAACGCCAAATGTTTATCAATATAATACGGTTAACAAATTTTTTAATTTTCGGGTTTAACTTATGGAAAACCCGATAAACAAATGGTATGGCTTAACCAATATTCTAGCAGACTTCGAAACAATAACCAGGATATTGCAAACAATAAATAACAAAATAACGGTCATAAAATCAAACAAAATTTTTACAAACTTTGTGCGAAAGGTAGAAAAAAAATTTCATACACAGCGCGCGGCGGAGCTGTATTGAAGCAAGCAAGGTCATCGGTTCTTTCGCCTCTTATATGGGTTCTAGTCGTTATATTTAGTCTTCTTTTGTTTAAGTAAGTGTTTGCCTGAAGAACTAATGGTAATAAGGAAAGTTTCTATACCACCGTGTATGAGTTTTTCGTTGTAACAAAATGTCGAAATTGGATATAAATTTCCAATGCCTTTGCTTATTTAGTAGGAGATACAAGATCTCCTCCGTTAGTCGCTAAGTAATTCGCTTGTAAATGGATACAGTGAAGTACGCTTTTTCGATAGAGTTTTCCATGAAAGCCGAATTCGAGAGAGTTGTTAACCGCATCGATTTATATTGTATATTGAGCTATTGGCAAGAGGTGGGGTCTTGTACCGAAGGTTAATTCTGGCTCTATAACAGATAGTCAAGCCCTAAATGTTCTATGGAGTCTTCATGTGGTCTCTTTTCAGAAGACCACACTTTTCTCAAAGTCCTTGAGAGAATTAATCCTTTTTGGAATGCGCTCCATCAAGCATTTGTTGCATTAAGGTCCGCCCAACCATTGCACTTAATGGATTTTGCCGGAAGGTTTCGCTTACCTTCCCCGAGTATGGATCTCTCTGTTGTTTTTGTCTGAAACGGATATTTACAATTTCGACTACATACCGGAATCTTGTTCATGTGTTCGCCATATCGAACTCGGTTCCTTATTTGCACATATACCGAATGAAGGTATTCATTCACATATTTATTCTTGGAGATACTGCACCAAACTTGGGGGGAAGGTTGGTGGCGGGGTCTACTGTCGGGAGCTTTCCATAAAATCCAGCTCCAACTTCCCGACTATTGTTTTTTTTCAAGCTGAGGTTGCATTCTCAATTTGCAACAGTTGCTGCTCAATAGAGTGTCACTTTAGAGTATATATGACCATTCACTCGGATACTTCGCGGCGATACTAGCCTTGAACTCATTCAAAGTGCGTTCTTGTTCTAAATTTGGCGTCACTGTCTCTGGCGGCGAGAGCTTTCGTTATAAGACTTGTATGGGTATTATTCCAGCATCTGATGAGCTAGCAAAAGGCGCCCTAAAGAATCGCTATCGGTAGAATGGCAAAATGAAGGCCAGTATCCAACTATCTTGCATGTTCTACTACTAGATAGATTTGCCTCGCGGCTGCTCGGTTAGCGATGGGCCAGCATTGGTACCTGCGCGGTCGCAAAAGCCTTTTGACCAAAGATGGATCGAAGGAGAGTATTCTCTTTGCTCTCAACAAGGCTAGTTTCTCATTAATGCTGGGGGCTCAGATTGACGGGTTATATATACACACTGTAAGATTGGGAATCTGACGAGTAGACGCCGAATGCAGAAGCTGCTTGGAAGAAGATGCAGTCTTCCAGCACGTCCGTCTTGACTGCCGTGCTTTTGGGAGATCAAGACTGTAACTTGGGGGCACTTACCTTCAGAAATCCCACCGATCTTGGCGGGCATTGAAGGTTAAGCGCCTCTGCAAATCGGCCAACTGATACGCCCAAACGGTTTGCCGACCAAGTTCGAACACGGGAGTTCGATTTTAAATGGCTTCACATAAATACTTCTAGTTCATGTGCGATCACTGATCAGTCGTCTTACCTAACCTAACCTATCGCATTAGGGAGGGGCATATTTGGAAGTAATTTTTTTGGAAAAGTGGGCGTGGCTCCGCCCCCTACTAAGTTTTTTGTACATATCTCGGAAACTACTACAGCTATGTCAACGACTCAAACTCTGTCATAGTACATATATTCAAAAATGGAAGAAACGGATAATAACCACGCCCACCTCCCATACAAAGGTTATGTTGAAAATCACTAAAAGTGTGTTAACCGACTAACAGAAAACGTCAGAAACACTAAATTTTACGGAAGAAATTGCAGAAGAAAGCTGCACCCAGGCTTTTTTGAAAAATTGAAAATGGGCGTGGCATGGCCCACTTATGGACCAAAAACCATATCTCAGGAACTACTATACCGATTTTAATGAAATTCGGTATATAATATTTTCTTAACACCCTGATAACATGTACGAAATATGGGTGAAATCGGTTCACAACCACGCCTTATTCCAATATAACGCTATTTTGAATTCCATCTGATGCCTTCTCTGTATAATATATACATTAGGAACCAATGATGATAGCGGAATAAAACTTTACACAAATACGGTATTTGAAAAATATGTAAATGACGGATAATGAAATCTCGATTATCACTTTATCATGCGAGAGTATAAAATGTTCGGTGACACCCGAACTTAGCCCTTCCTTACTTGTTATTCTTCGTTTTTGCTCAAACTTTACAGTTTGAAGTTTCAAATCTTTTGTCATTGCTTATTATTATTATTTGGCCTGAAACTTGTTAAATTTTCGAACGGATCCGATTGTTTGATTTTTTTTCACTTACTCGTTGAGCAAAGTCTTCTTATATATCCTATGTTTTCACACAATATCTACTATATATATAATGACAAATTCTATATATACAATATATTATAAATGCTTCACTTATACCTCTATATATTTATATAATATTTAAATATGTGCTATATAATAATCAATTGTGCGTTATATTTCCGCACACGTTGATCATGGTTGCTAGTGAGGCAAATTGCTATTATTTCTTTGTGGCTGGTGGTATTTTTTGCAAACTGTCTGTTCAATAATTCCAGGTTGAAAATGATGAAAATCTGAACACTACACACATTGAAGTCCATAAGAAGGTAAAAAAAAACGGGCTTTTCGACGGAACTGCTGACATTTTTTTGTAGCCCACAAAAAGTTTCTGACGGAAACCCCTGCCTATAAAGTGTCAATTTTCACTTTTCGTTATAAATTATCAATAACTTCCTCTCACAAAGGATCGCATTAAAGGGGCATATTTGTACAATGTTTGGTGGAGTAACGAAAAATGCTCACTGTGGCCCCGCCCCCTACTAAGTTCGGAAACTACTATAGCTATGTCAACCAAACCCTATAAAGTCGTTTCCTTCAGGCATTTCCATATACAGTTCAAAAATGGAAGAAATCAGATAATAACCACGCCCACCTCCCATACAAAGGTTATGTTTAAAATCACTAAAAGTGCGTTAACCGACTAACAAAAAACGTCAGGAACACTAAATTTTACGGAAGAAGTTGCAGGAGGAAGCTGCACCCAGGCTTTTTTTAAAAATTGAAGATGGGCGTGGCCTCGCCCACTTATGGACCAAGAACCATATCTCAGGAACTACTAGACCGATTTCAATGAAATTCGGTATATTATGTTTTCTTAACACCCTGATGACATGTACGAAAACATTGAAATCGGTTCACAATACGCCTTTTTCTAAAAATATGGTATTTTGAATTCCATCATTGATGCCTTTCTGTATAGCACGAGTTAAACAAGGAACCAATGATGATAAGAGGAATAAAATTTGACAAAAATACGGTATATAAAAGCGATATTTAAATGACGAAAATGAAATCTCGATTATCACTTTCCCATGAATATAAAATGTTCGGTGATTGGTGCCGCACTTAGCCCTTCCTTAGTTGTTTATCTTTGAAAATGTATAACGTCCGCAATGTGTTTGTGCATGAGTATACTTCAAAAGAGTGATTTCAAATCAAAGATATGTATACAAAAGCATTTTTTAGGCATTTTCATAAGGATATTTCTAATCTTGAATTATGGAATGAGACAAACAAATTAGCGAATTTAAAAAAAATTAACATTTACAAAGCAGTTGATACTGAAGAAAAGGGTAAACAAAAGAAAAAGGCGTCGTTTAAGTTTACTTTTCCTTCAAGAGCTCAATGATGAGGTTGTAACCACAACGAACATTCACCCCAACACAGTCCGCATATATATCTTGCCTTATCTGAGTGTTTTTACCAGTTTATAAATGAATTAAAACAGCTTTTACAAGGCAAAAAACTACTACTCACGTTTAGCTTATCGGCTTATTTATAATATTGGCCAGGGGTTAAAAGGAAAATTAAATATTTTGACGCACGAATCAAACAAAAAAAATCAGATATAGTTATACCACGTATCAGGGAAATAATATTGGAAACGCAAACGTGAGTACTATTCGGTGAATTGTGGAAGTAGTGGAATCAATCGTTACAGTGAAATTTCAATATGATATTCAAGGATTTTGATAAAATTAGCAACATTATTATTCTCCACGAGCAGCCCACAAGCCAATGTGACAAAGTCAGCAAAAGAACCTCTTCAAACTGAACTAAGGAGTCTGCAAAGGAACGTAACTGTGCCATTGGGGAGCGGTATTGGAGTTTGGAAAAATCTGGATTCAACTTTATATAAGAACACAATAAACGAGATCTACAAGCTTTATTCTTTGTTTGGTTCAACCTACAACTGTGAATCTGCCTTTTCCAATCTTAAAATAATTCAAAACAAGTAAGGAAGGGCTAAGTTCGGGCGTCACCGAACATTTTATACTCTCGCATGATAAAGTGATAATCGAGATTTCATTATCCGTCATTTACATATTTTTTTATTTTGCTGTAAAATTAATTAGATTAGATCAATTTGTGTACTTTGAGTATTGAATTGTATTTTCATTTATTTTGACTGTATTGAGGACTATGTAAAAAAACAAAAACAATCGTTTTTCGAAGTTAATGCACATTTTATTTCTTACATCAATAAGATTATATAGGTTTGATTTAGAAGTAATAAGTATTATATATTTTAATAATTAAATGTTTTATTTTTAAAACCTAAAGATATGATTTTATAAATAGCAAAATTTATCCTACGTACATTTCATTTATTCTTAAAATATTTACTTCTACTTTATATTTATACAAATTCTTATATATTACCAAAAATATATATTGTATTTAAAACAATATTTTTTTTTCAAAAAACTGCATTTCTTTTAATATATAATAATGTATATTTTATTATATAATATTACAATTTTGAAAGATTTGTTAAATTATTTTAATTCTACCTTATGTTTATACAAATTCTTATATACTAACAAATTATACAAATGATTTAAAATTTCTAAGTTTAAATATTTATTTATTAATTCATAATGTCATATTTTTAACCTATTCTAATGCCCTTATGTGTGAAAAAGATACTATTGTACATAGCCTTAGTCCGAAATAGAGACACAAATACCATCATGATAGCTATGCACTGTCTCATAAGTGATAGCATCAACATGAGAATGATCCATGTTTGAAAATGCCCAATCAATTTGCCTACACCCGCATGTCGTGTAGGGGAAAAGCGGCAGACTTTAAGCAATGTTAAAGAACCAGAATACTTGTTGTTGAAGTTCTGCAATACAGCAGGACGGGAATTATGAGTTTCTAAGAACTGTTGAAACATTTAAACAAAATTGGTCTGAATAAATCTTCTTCATAATCTTCGGTTCTATAGAGCTGGCAACACTATGCTTTGGTTCCATAAATTATAAGGCCCCGTTTATTTCGGTTGCTTGTCTCAGTGCTATCTATCCTCAGCTCGTTTATAAGAGTAAATCCTGGTATCTCAAAATGTTCAACAGGAGTGCTCCAGGTTTCTACGAAGCATAAAATATCTGAAGATAGCATCAGACAGTCGCCTTTTATATCGTTAATGTGAGCGTGGAGCTTGAGCATTATGATATAAAATTTGAAGTGCAAATGATTTAAAATCATAAAATCGAAAATTCATTGTAATCATATTTTTAACTATTCTCAATGCCATCATTTCCCTAAATACTGGATCCGATTCAGAAAATTTATCAGGATGGAATAAAATTTCCGATAATAAAGAGAATGATGCCGTAATACCTGACTGCAAGCGACATATATCGAAGCACTAGGCATTCTGGGAACTCGAGTATGAAGACAACTTTATTATATGTAGCACCCTGACTTTTTGTGAATGGTTATCTCTCAGCTGGAACAACTGGAAATTTCTTGATTTCTTTCAATTATAATTTGTTTCATTTCTTTTATATTGAAAGATCTAATAACTTTTTCAATTGGGGTCCAAGAATCCTTTCTAAAGGATGAGACTTTTTTGATCGTGTTATCAAACCAACAGAAGGTTCCAAGAATTTAATCCAAAGAATTACTGGATAATCAATTTGCACTAGTTCTCCAGTTGCCCCATTAACTAAACCATCACATGTGTTTATATTCCTTGTAATCATGTATTTTGCAGTGGTTTTAGTGTCAACTAAAAGGGAAAGCCCCTTGTTTCAGAAGTTTTGAAAAGTTGAACTCTTTCCAAAATTCCCCTTTTTGATCACCTATACCCATTCCTCTTACAGAGTCTTTTGGGAGTTGAAAAATAGCTTCAGTTGTAATTCGATGACTTAGGAATGAAATTTTTGTCTCTTCGTTTGACCCAAAAAAATTTGGGTCCCTCAGGGACTTCTTCAATTAACTCCCCAGTTTTTA
Organism: Bactrocera neohumeralis; assembly: GCF_024586455.1. Classification (NCBI taxonomy): domain Eukaryota; kingdom Metazoa; phylum Arthropoda; class Insecta; order Diptera; family Tephritidae; genus Bactrocera; species Bactrocera neohumeralis. The sequence goes on from NW_026089623.1 coordinate 20,228,333, forward strand.
ATGAAAATCATCATTTGTCATAGTAGATGCCATCGATTTAAGCTCAAATTTATCTCCTTTTTCTCATACTGTAATTCAAAATATTTGAAAAGTCCCACAAGAGGGGAACCAACTAAAGTGCTGTAACATCTTTAGGTTAGAAAAATATCCACCTATCTCCAACGGTGGGGTTGCTTTAAATCTCCAAACACTATAATCGGTATGCCACCAAAAGGGTTGTTTTTTTTTAAAAAATTTGTTTAAACCTAGCATCAACATAGCTAAACATTCGAGCGCCCACCCTTGATATTTCATCAATTATGATTAGTTTTAAATCAGCAAGTTTGGAATACAAAAGTTAATATTCACTGCTTAGGGCCTCAATCTCTATTCAGCTGATTTACAGGAAGAAAATATTGAGTGAAGTGTCATCCACCTATCCCGAATTTTTACCCTAGTGCACAAAGGAACCCTTTTAAAAAACTTGGGATGGATCCAGGTGTAGAATTGAAGCGATGGTTAAGACTTGATATATTGCAGATATCAAACGACTTTTTCCAAACCCTCCTTAATGAATTCATAAAATGGTCACTTTTTCGAGTCAAATGAGTCAAGTATGTTCTTTTTCTAATATTTAAACCTTGAACTAGAGAAAATAATTCCTCAACCGAAATTAAAGGGGTAATTTAATAAGCCTATATTGCAATCAGATTCAGTACCATTATCTGTTGTATTTCGCCATGCAACCGCAAATTTAAAATTAGGGCTTTTTTCTGAAAATGCTAACACCCGAAACTCATTTTCCACAACAGGAGTTCATTTCAACTTCTTCTAAGTCTTTTCATTATAAAGACTTTCTAAAACACTTTCCCGTTCTCTTTT